>NC_090278.1:40982675-41192675 GCF_040414725.1 Anabrus simplex | reverse complement strand
TTGATTTTTGATTTATTTATTGATACATTCATTCGTTCATTCATTCATTATTTATTTATTTATTTATTTATTTGGTTATTTCTTTATTTATTTATTTATTTATTTATTCAACATTCATTCAGTATTTATTTATTTATTTATTTATTTATTTATTTATTTATTTATTTATTTATTTATTTATTTATTTATTGATAGATTTACTGATTTATTTCTTCATTCATTCATACATTCATTCATTTATTTATTCATTCATTCATTCATTCATTCAAACATCCAGGCAATTATTTATTTCCTTATTGATTTATTTACTTATTCATTTTTTTATTCATTCATTAATTCAAATATTTATGTATTTCTTTATTTATTTATGTATATATTTATTTATTAGTTTAGAATTTATTTAATTATTGATTTTCCATTTATTTATTTATTTATTTATTTATTTATTCAATCATTTATTTATTTATTCATTCATTCATTTATTCATTTATTTATTTATTTATTTATTTATTTATAGGTGTATTCATTTATTTTTGAATTTATTTACTTATTTATTCAATGATGTATTTACATATTTACTTATTTATTTATTTGTTTATGTATTGATTAATTTGTTTATTGATTTACTTATTTCTTCATTTATGTATTTATTTACTTATTGGCTAACTGTTTTATTTATTTCATTCATTTATGTATTCATTCTTGTATTTATTCATTCATTCATTCATTCAAACCTGTATTTATTTCTTTATTTATTTATTTATTCATTTATTTGTTTATTCATTCATACAATCATTTGTTTATTTATTTAGTTATTAATTTCTTCATTCGTTCATTCATTCATTTATTTATTTAAGTATTCATTTCTTCATTCATTTCCTTATTTTTTTATCTATTTGTTTACTTATGTATCTATTTATTTACATATTTATTTATTTATTTATTTATTTATTTACTCATTTATATCTTTATTTAGTCCATTATTTATTTATTCATTCATTCATTCATTCATTCATTCATTGATGTCTTTATTTATTCATTTATGTGTTTGTTTACTTATTTACTTAATTCTTTTATTTGTTATATATTGATTTACTTACTTCTTCATTTATGTATTTACTTACTTACTTACTTACTTACTTACTTTTTATTTATTTATTTCATTATTTCTTTATTGTTTTATTGATTTATTCTTTCATTCATGCATTATTCATTTACTGATTTTTATTTATTTATTTATTTATTTATTTATGTATTCATTCATTCATTCATTGATGCATACATTCATTGATTCATTCTTTCATTTCTTCATTTATTTATTTATTTATTTATTTATTTATTTATTTATTTATTTATTTATTCTTTCATACTTATTTAGTCATTTATTCATTCATTCATTCATCCATTTATTAACTTATTTATGTATTTACATCTTGACTTTTGTATGTATTTATTTATTTTATTTACTTCTTTACTTCTTGATTGATTTATTTTTTATTTATGTATTTTCTTATTCATTTATTTATTTATTCATTAATTCATACATTTATTTATTTATTCATTAATTCAATCACTCATTTCCGTATTTGTTTACATATTTATTTATTTATTTATTTATTTATTTATTTATTTATTTATTTATTTATTTATTTATTTATTTATTTATTTATTTATTTATTTATTTATTTCCCCGGGGTCGCTCAGTCGGCGGAGCGAGAGTCCCAAAAGGGTGGACTGTTCGCAAGGCCGATTTGCTATTACGGGACTGACCTTCAAGAAATTTCTATTTACAAGGCCATTGGTGACTGAATAGGAGATATAATGTGAAAATAAAAATCAGAACAAAATAACCACTTCATTTATTAAAATATAAAAACAAAACTCAGTCTGGACACAGCACCAAAAGAAAAAAAGTTGTTTTAACATCTCTTCAGCATAATTCAACTGCTTGATCTTCTGATTTACAAATAACTATAAGTCCTTGACATGCTTTGTCGCTTCATGGGATTCAGTAATATCTCCAATGAACTCCATCCGAAACAATTCTCTGTAACATTGATTGATCATGCAATTAGTGATACCGTCGCACTAACATCAACGAAACAATGCCACACCGAACATGAAAATAACTATTTCTCATTACTGTTTTAATCTTCACAAATTCACACTAAATAATTTTTACTTTAACACATCTGCGACAAATTTTCTATTTAAACTGTGTTGGCATACTTGGAGCAAATTCTCTCAAGAGATTACTTCGACATTTCTGAAAAATCCTTCCTAACTCATTTTTTCCACACCATTGAGAATTTCTTTACAACTTATTCTCGAGGAATTCTATTCAAATTATGTTTGTGAAATATTTTACAGGTTAGGAAATTTTATACAATTTTGAGAATTTCCTTTGAGAAATTCTATGAATTTTTTTTGAAAAATTCTTTGAAAATTCTTTGAGAAATCCTTTGGCGCATTTCTCCCCTCTCGCAGACTTCGCTCGATTGTATTCCTTTATAAATTTTATCAACAATTTCTATCTGACTAGTATTCTATGGATGGATAGAGCATCACGTAACACCACGCGTAATCAACAACAACAACAACATCGTTGACCAATAAATCACATAAAAATATGAAAAGAATAAGCATTCCTGAAAAGACATGAATAATATTCACGAATAACTCAATCACACCAGTTGTTTATAGGCAAATTTACCATACAGCTGAACTTGTCATATTTTATTATTATCATCATTTATTATTATATTCTTCTCTTAAATTTTATTGAAGACCCTTATAGCATGAATCAGTCATAATAAAGAATTCACTAAGACTGTTGTTACAAGACGACATAGGATGACTAAGTTAATCTCGAAAAAATAATTATCACCACCATCATCAGAAGGATGCGTCTGTGAGCCCCAGGAAAGGCTAATAATAAGCAAGTCGTACGTTATACAATATCGGTTGTTGAGCGAAGGAATGAACTATTATTAGTCCCTAAATATTATCAAATCACTATAAATCACTATCATTCACCATAATTCACCATAATCATTATGACTGACATGCATGACATATGACTCGGAGGAAGATCAAGGAAAATGGGAAACGTTTCTGTCCAAGAAGAGAAAGAAGAAGAGTGATGATAGGAAGCACGAAGATATCCCAACGAAACAGGCCAGTAATAATCCTGAAAGTACAGTGCTTAGCGAAATTGGGAAACGACCTCAATCTAAATCTAGGAGTCGTTCAGAAGCCGTAATCATCAAACCAATGAACGGTAAGACTTTCGCTGATGTTTTGAAGGATATCAGGAACAGGGTGAAGCCGGAAGACGGTGGAGCAGGCATTCGATCTATCCGTATAACAAGAGCGGGAGCTGTTCTTCTTGAATTTAACAAAACAACTAAGATGGAAAATAGGGAGGTATTCAGTAATTCTCTGAGAGATGCCCTCGGACGAGATGGCACTGCACTGGAGATTCGAGACATGGATGGTGTCACTACCGCCGCAGACGTGGAGGAAGCTGTAAGGCGAGATTCCGGCAACCCCCATGGAGAACTGAAAATATCGGTCTCGAAACCAAACAGCTGGGGACAGAAACTTGCCATCTTCGAAACCAAAGACGAGGACGCTCAGAAACTACTGGAAGCAGGAAGAATCAAGATCGGATGGCTATACTGCAGAGTACGAGATAGAACCATGTTACCTCGCTGCTTCCGACGCCTATCATATGGACATCTGGCAAGGAACTGCACAGGCCCCGACACAAGCAAGCTCTGTTTTAAGTGTGGAGAATCTGGCCACAAGGCAGTAGACTGTACAAAGAAAAATCCACAATGCATGCTTTGTTCAGACAAGGGTGTCAATGAAGCTGAACGAAATCATATTCCTGGATCGGGAGCATGTGCAATATTTCGTGAAGCTCTGCAAAAGGCAAAAAATCATAGTAAATGATGCGAATACTTCAAGCAAATATGCACAGGAGTCAAACAGCTAACGATCTTATGACACAGCTGATTTACGAGATGGAAGTAGACATCGTTATTATTAGCGAACCATATCAAGTGAGAGACCATCCAGGGTGGTTTGTGGATAACCTCGGAACAGCTGCAATTTGGATACCAGATCCAGGAAAAGTCCCAGTAACACAGCTTGGATGCGATGACGGTTTTGTTTGGGTACAGACTGGGGGAATCACTATTGTAAGCTGTTATTTTACACCAAATGAATCTGTTTCCAACTTTCAGATGAAACTTGATGGACTTGAGGACGTAATACGCAGAATGAAAAAAAACTAGTGGTCGCGGGTGACGTAAGTGCTCAAGCGTTGGAATGGGGCATGCCACAAACAGACTCCAGAGGACGTCGTATAATGGAGATGGTAGCCAGAACAGGTTTGGTGGTCAACAACATTGGAAATGTGCCAACATTTCGACGGCCAGGATGTCAGGGAACAATACCGGATGTAACCTTCTCATCAGAGGATATTACGCCTAAGATTTATGAATGGCAAGTGATCGAGAACTACACGGGGAGCGATCACCAATATATCATCTTTCGACTGCTCCAAGAATCTCCTCAAGAAAGAAACATCTTGCGCAGGCCAGAACGGTGGAACATAGCTGGTATTGACAAGGAAAAGTTCATTGATCTAATTCGGAATGGATTGGAGAACATAACTGAAAAATGTTTTGCTCGTAGAGGGAAAGAAGCAGCTGGTGTATGTGTTGAACTCACTATGCAGCTAATCCATCAAGCATTCAACGCCTCAATTCCCCGAAGGAGACCGCGAAATAGCACGCGCCCAGCGTACTGGTGGACCGAAGAGATTGCTGAACTGAGAAAGAATTGTCTGCGACTTCGACGCAGGGCTCAGAGGATGAGAGGCAGTCAAGAGAATACCTCAGTCACAGCGGAGTACAAGTCAGCGAAGAAGGAACTCCGTAATGCAATCAAAAAAAGTAAAGCCGATAAATGGTGGGCACTGGCTAAAGAAGTGGAAGATGATCCATGGGGACAAGGTTATAAGATTGTAATGAAGAAACTCGGGACATTTTCAACCCCGAGTGCGGATCCGCAGACAATTAAACAAATTGTGGATACACTATTCCCAGACCATCCAGAGAGGATTAACTGTGACGACGAGAAAGAACTGGTTGATATACCCCTCTTTACTGTAGAAGAGCTGAATAGAGCTATTAGGTCTCTTAGAAACAAGAAAACTCCAGGACCAGATGGTATACCTGCAGAAGTGCTAAAGATAATAGCAGAACTATGCCCATAACTGTTGCTGAATATGTACAATCATTGCCTGAAAACGGGTGTTTTTAGTCCCCGATGGAAAATGGCTCGTTTGGTTCTGATCAGCAAAGGAAAACTTGGTGGTTATAAACCTTTATGTATGCTGGACGCAGCTGGAAAAGGCCTGGAGAAACTTCTGCGGCCCATAATCCTCTCAGCAGTTCAACTAGCAGGGGATCTATCTGTTTGCCAACATGGATTTCGGAGAGGACACTCGACGCTAGATGCAGTGTGGGAGGTGGTGAATACAGCAGAAAGGGCGCAAACGGGCAACCATCATTCCCGTAAATTGACACTTCTTGTGACCCTGGATGTGAAGAATGCCTTCAATTCGGCAAAATGGAGCGACATGTTGGTAGCTCTTGAAGAAACTTTCAAGCTACCACAATATCTTATGCGCATGAGAGATTACTTCAAAGATCGCACTCTGTTGTATGATACGGAAGATGGAGAAAAGACAAAGCGTCTGACGGCTGGTGCAGTGCAGGGATCGATCCTTGGTCCAGATCTTTGGAACATAATGTATGATGGCTTGTTACGTTTGCAGATGCCAGAGGACACGAAGCTTGTGGGCTACGCTGATGATGTGGCCGCCTTGATAGTGGCTCGTAATGTTGAAATGGCTCCAATTAAATTGAACCAGGTGATGCGGCGCATAAAAGAATGGATGATGAGCCACAGTCTAATATTAGTCGAACACAAAACGGAGATACTTCTTCTGACGAGGAAAAGGATCGAAACTCTTGAACCTATGACTGTTGGAGAGTTAGTGATAGAAACATCTGCGAGCACAAAATATCTAGGAGTGACACTTGACTCCAAGCTCACATTCTGGACTCATATTCAGAGAGTGACAGACAAGGCAGTAAAATACATGACTGCACTTAGCAGACTAATGGGAAATATTAAAGGTCCGAAATCCACTAAACGACGTCTTCTCATGTCGACGGTTCAGTCAGTGCTCCTATATGGCTCTGAAATCTGGGCTGAATCCTTGAGATTCGCTTGGTATCGGAGAAGGATAGCTGCCGTACAACGGAGAGCGCCTTTACGTATTGCATGCGCATACCGCACGGTTTCCGAACCTACAATCCTCACGGTGGCAGCAATAGCCCCAATAGACCTACTTGCATTGGAGCGACATGAAATCTGGCGTACCCAAGGAGAGCTGGGAAAGAAATGTGCAAAGAAGCGCGCCTTCAGTCAACGGATGAGGCGATGGCAACTCAGATGGGAAAGTGACCCTCGAGGCAAATGGACCAAGCGACTGATACCACTCTTGGATATCTGGGTTGAAAGGGCCCATGGTGAAGTAAATTACTACCTCACGCAGCTTCTAACAGGGCATGGATATTTCCGGAAATTCCTGCATAAAGTGGGCAGAGCGAGTGACGCAGCATGCATATACTGCGATGATATTGACGACGTATATCACACCTTTTTTGTATGCGGCCATTGGACGATTCAGAGAAGATGTGTGGAAACTGAACTAGGAGAATTGACAGCAGATAATATTATTTCGGTGATGCTGCGAAACCAGGAATCCTGGGATCGCGTGGCAGTACATGTGGAGGACATCCTTCGTCAGAAGAAGAAGGATTTGGAAGCACACGAACGTTCGTAAAGGAGAAATGAAGAAAGAAGACGTCTGAAAGACAAAGCACGATATCACCCTGAAGTAATGCGAGAGCGGTTCCGGGGTGATGATACACATCGTGGGAAAAGGGTGTGTGGTTTTAAGTGGGTAAGAGTCCCACACACTTGTGGAGTGCGGACCTTTCACAAGTGTCTTTTGAAGATTTTCCACAATCCCTCGTAAAAAATTACTATTATTACATTTCTACCCCCAAAATGCGAAGAGAAAACATTAAGATAACAGGCCATTCAGTTCAGTGCATTCACGATGGTGAACAAAAATCATGCAATTGTGACTATGTAATAGAGGAAGTTGATAACATGAAATATTTAGGTATAGTAATAGATAGATATTTTTCATGGAAGCAACATATTAATAAGTTGTGTGAAAGACTGAGGCTAAGCTTGTTCAAAATGCAAATGGTTAAGTATATAATACCTCATGATAGCTTAAAATTGGTTTATCATTCACTTGTTGAGTCACTTATATCATATGGTGTAAGTGTATGGGGATCAGCTTCTGTTACAGACATAAACATGGTACAAATGTTACAAAAACGCATTGTCAAAGCATTCTTTTGGTATGAAAACAGAGGAATATTTAGCTTAAGTGAGGATATGTTAACAGGGATGTACCAGAAAGAAAGGTTCTTGAGAGTTAAACAACTTTATATGTACAACATAATTAAAGAAAATTACTGGAAGCCACAATATAGAATTGTTAATGAACATGCACATGGAACAAGACTGAGGCATATAAGTTATTTTCAGGTAATGAGGTACTACAACAAATATGGATCCAGAACACTGCAAGTTGTAGTTCCTAAATTTTTGAACAAGTTGCCCTCAGAATTGACACACTTGAAAACCAAATATCAACTAAAAAAAACATGTGAAACTATGGATCATAGATAATAAAATTACAGCTTAAATATTTGTTCATGAATGAAAAATGTACCAAAGACTTATCTACTTTGAGTGATACTTTCAGGGATTAAGAAAAACTCACACCACAGGACAAAATTACAATGCTAATGTAAATATACATACCTTATTAATGTTGTAAACAGTAAGTATTGCAACAATGTATATAAATGTGAAACAACTACACCGGCAGATAAGCACATCAAGTGCTTTGCAGGTGTAAATAATTGCAAAGATAATGTATAATATCCTACTGCATATTTGCAAATGTATTTTAGATAAGTTATAAATAAATTATAAATAAAAAAATATTATTATTATTATTATTTTTATTATTATTATTATTATTATTATTATTATTATTATTATTATTATTATTATTATTGGTAACTTTTAGATGTAGCTTTCAGTACAAATTTCTGTCAAATACCACATCACTACTGTTTCAAACCTTTATTATTATTATTATTATTATTATTATTATTATTATTATTATTATTAATAATAATAATAATAATAATATTATTTTGCCTTTGCTGGCTAGATTTAATGGTCACAGTGCACCATGTCTTCTGATATGTGCTAGATTATTTTTGTTACTTTCATTGACCTATATCCGACTCCATGGCTAAATTGTTAGCGTGCTGGCGTTTGGTCACCGGGGCCGCGGGTCGATTCCTGGTAAGGTCTTAAAAGTTAACCATAATAATTTGTTAATTTCGCTGACACGGGGTCTGGGTTTATGTGTCGTCTTCATCATCATTCCATCTTCATAACGACGCGCAAGTCGCTACGAGCGTCAAATCAAAAGACCCGCATCTGGCGAGACGAACTTGTCCTCGACACTAAAAGCCATACGCTATTTCATTTCATTGACCTGTCCCAGTCTCATCCTTGGTAAAGTGACTGAGGTATGAGCGATGCTAGTGATACCATTCCTTACACAGCCAGTCCCTGCTATGAATGGTGTAAAAATATCGCTCATAGGGTCGTTTGGTGCGTGCATTTCAGTGGGCTTGGCAGACGGATAATTATGTAATAGCAACTTCTGGCTCAGTGAGGAAAGCAACGGGAAACTACGTCATACTAATTTCTCTAGTATGATTTTCAGTGATGCATAGATCATTCATGACAGCTGATGATGGAGCTGATGAGGATCAAGCCAACCTTCGGGCTGAAAACTCAACATGCATTATTGTTATTATTAATGAAATATTATATGTTCCTCTTGATTATTTAATTGTTTTATGTAGTATTTTGTACATTTTTTCAGACATTAGAATGAAATGTTTTATTTTTAATGAAGTTGCCAAGCCTTACATTTATATATAAGAATAAAGTTATATTCTGAAATCGCCGTAGGATCTAGTGGAAAATGCAAGAAATAAAACTGATATGTCGGGAAGCAAACTGTTTCCCTTGTTGATTAGAAGACAAGATATGTGAGGCTACATTTTAGCGATGCTAGAATTGGATTCTGTTTGTGAGGGACACAAGAGAATTACTCCTGGCGAACGATGAAGTTGGAGAAGATATATGAAGTTGACTGGAAGGTCTCTTCTTTCTGTTTGTTTTTGTTAGGGGTTAGATATCTTATTCCCCTGCGTATGCTACACGTCTCTAAAGCAGAGTCCGATGATATTATTAATGCATTTATTTCCTTTGTGGCAGAACTGATTAGAAGTTACCATCAATGTCATAAAAACGTCTTAGTAAGAAAAGCATAAGAAGGAGAGGTTCATCAATTATGATGAAGGCCTCAAAAATTGTGTAAGGATGTAGTTCACTCTTGCTCTTGATGTGATCATGAGTGAAGAAAAGGCTACATTATCCTATATATTTTGTGTACATTTCTAAGGAACGGTGTATTTAGGTATAGCTAACAGCAAGTTATACATAAGACGAGATCCAGCAGGGCAGTGTTATTGGACCTTTATATTTACTTATATCTATATTGTGACTTTTCACGTATTCTGATTCAGGGTTCATGTTGATGTTATGCCTCGGTTTGTGTCACGTGGAGATGCAAGGAACTCCACTCAAGGGACGTGCATTTTCATAGAGTCTGGTTACAGGATCTCACCGTTTAGATTTTCCAAGTCCGACTGACCCATGAGAATGTACATCCAATAATTACTTAAAACTATATCATACTATTATACTAAACTTAACCTACTAACGAGAAGTCGAAGAATAATTCTTTTCTTAGAAGGATGTCCCGTTTGATGAATATCATATCATGAAAACATAGTTTCAACTTAACCGAAAATCAACATAAATGGACGTTTATTTTGAAATAAATTAAGTATCATGATTAAATATAACTGACCAAAGTCCTTAAACCTTTGTTGATTATCACATGTCACCATATTAAATTCCGTTCACAACATAAATGAAAGATGATGGCTTCGCTATCGATCGATCTTAAAATTCCAATAAGGTACACAAAAAACCAACATTCGTGATTCTGAAGGCTTAATTACATTATAAATTCATTATTCACATGAATGAATTTTTTGTTACTAAAATGAAATTAAAGAAACTTTATTCATTAGCAGTCGCGTTCACTAACCCCAAAATATGCGTGTGTTTCACTATTCCTCTATCTTTGAAATCATCGCCTAATTCAAAATGTAAATAAAAACAACTTGGATGCTCCAATGGTATGTTCTCAACGTTGTCGCTTGTACCAAAATATGATCAATATTTAGGACTACATTATGATCCCTCTAATTACTGAAGTCACGAAACAAGTTAGATAAAGAACCTCCTTCGAAAATCTGCAATAGCTGCATCTGGATAACAACAAATTCCTTAAAATAAGGACATCAATAATAATAATAATAATAATAATAATAATAATAATAATAATAATAATAATTCCAAACATCCGATGACTCTGCAGCCTCTGGTATTTTCCACGAACAATCTTGAAAAATCTGCATTCAATGTTCACTACCAAATCTGTGATCTACCAAAAGAATATTATTTAGCAGGAAATCAAGCTACGCATTGCTCAGAACAGTATCCACACATCTCACCTGCGACATGATTTTCCCCTACATGATGTCGTTTATTATTGAAGTTTCTATTTCATCCCTTCACATCTGCGCGTAATTCATTCACATCAACTCTTAGGTTACCGCATCTTTGACGACTATTACATAAGCAACTCTAGTATTCTTCGAAAACCTTATCTCAGAAAAATCGCATTCATGATTAAGTACACATCATTCACTACCACCATTAAATCTATACGCATGACGGACATCAGTTCTCACATCAATAAATATCACCGGGATCTTTTCGAAGACGGCATCACATTATCTCATGCACAACCCCAATGAACTACTATCCATCAACAACATATTAATTATTTATTGAAAACCCTTCTCACTTACATGCGCATCATGCTCAATAAATTCCCAATTCAGTTTCTAAATACTCAATCACGTTATTACTGAAGACTACCTTGTCCTTGCATATTCAAAAATCATTATCAATGTCATCATATTCACGAAAGTTACGTATATGACGTGAAAATATAATGTTGGATGACTCTAATTTTACGCACATACCGGTTATCTTACGGCCACTTTCAAGTAAAACATATCTACGTAACAAATCACACACTGAAATTCACTTATGATGACATTATCTTGGTAAAATGCAGCAATCATGACTAAAAATCTCCTGCATAATGTCTACTATTATCCGCTTGAATTCAAATCATTATATAATAGACGAAGGATTATTTTTTTCCTGGATTATTCATGACAAATACACCAACATTTCCCGTTCGTTACGGAATAATGATCGACGATCATACGATATTATTAAAGTTTTTAACTGTACATATCTTATTTTTGACACCACAAAATAAATTCACACTACTTTAAGCATCTACGCCTCCTTGTGCAAAGAAAGAGACAGCACCTTCTTACACAAGTCCCTCACAGGGGCCATTCACCTTTCACCATTCCCTCGAATCTCTTTATCTTACAGCTCCGTCCGTAGAGGCAAAGGGGTGTGTCTTATACCCCACTTTGCGCGAACTGAGTCCTACAAACTAAGTTTCTTCGCTCGTTCAGCGCGGCTTTGGAACGATCTACCCACCAACATTAAATGTAGAAATGTAAATATAGTTAAATGTTATGTTTGGAAGCACATGCGGTGAGAAAATGCATGTGAATATGTAAAAGAATGAACGAGGGAGTGAAAGGTTGTATAAATAAGAAATATGTATATATTAGGCTATACTTTGTTACTTTACATGCAAATAGTGTATATGACTGTTTTAGTTTAGGAATTGGGTAATTATTTCAAACGTCAGGGGGCACTACCTATAGGGGGCCTTGTCCTTTTCCCCTGGCCTTCCATAGATACTGTTAAGGTTTATGGTAAATAAATAAATAAATAAATAAATAAAGAATGAATGAATGAATGAATGAATGAATGAATGAATGAATGAATGAACGACATTTATTTTTGGGTACTTATCGAACTGATGGCTTCCGGAGGATGACGTCTCCCATCTCTCGGATCTTAGCTTTTATCATTCGGCACTCATCTCAACATTTGCCGGGCCTTTGGGACCGCCTATTATTTTAGTGCATCATCATTTGCTAACCTGATGTCATGAAATCAATTCTCTTCACGTGTGGCGACATCGGAATACCTGAAACTTGTAATGAACGATTAGTAAAATGTCATATGCATGAATGGCATTTACAATATCCTGAGTTAACACTCGCCTCATCTTAAGAGAATAGATATACCTTTTCCCTTTTACAATTATAATTGACTTTTGATCTCGCTTCCTTCTAATGGCGTGCGATACTTCAGATGACCTTTTAGAAGAATTCATTTGCCCCCATTGTTTTCTAGAAACAAAATCCAATTCTACGATACAATAATAAAAGTTGATTTGCATTTAACAAATCTTCCGAATGCTGTGCCCTGTAACCTCCCTTCCAGGTGATTTTGACATTTACCGCATAACCTCTCTGATACAGAACGCTCTTAAAATCGTTCATTTTGGCAAAGGAACATGTTTAACAATCCGTCGCCTTCATAACTCGACGTTCCAATCCACTATCTCAATATTGGTCTCGATTCTCGAATTATATCGTAATAGATATACAATGTATGACCACCGTATATGAACTGAGCATGGTCCGTTTGATTCATCACATTCCATGGCCTCCGCTACACATTTTCGTCATTAAGGTTCCATGCTATCTTCTGATATTTGTTTATCTTGCGCTGAAGAAAATAGGCTATTTGTTCAATATTATCTCTTCGTACTATTTTGTTACCGACCGTCACCTAATAAAATACCATGGGGTTCTGAGCTTGAAGTCACCGGTACCTTCAATTCGTTATCCACTATTTGTTCAGCTGAGCGAGTCATTTCATTACTGATTTACTTGGACGAATGACGATCGGACGTATAATGATTGGACGTATGATTTCATTAATTTTACGTTACCATAAACTTCCAATGTTCTTCCAACTTTAATTCACAGTCTCTGGAAGGTTATAATATGTATAAAATAACATGTCCTGACTGACTGACTGACTGGTTAAACATCGCCGAGTCAAAACTACTGGACATAAAGAAATGAAATTTTGGGGATGGATTTGTATTACAGTGTAGGTGGTCATTAAGGAAGGATTTATGGATATTCCGTCGCTAAGGGGGTTAAATTTAAAAATGATTTCATATATATATATATATATATATATATATAACTTAACAGTTTAAAGGCGTGTATATTGGTATTTGTAGTTTGCTTTAAAAATAAAGGAGTATGCTTCTTTTCCTTTTCGGAAATTCCACTTAAGGGAGTAAAAATAAGTGAAAATATGGTTCCATCCTTTTTATGAGGATGCTTTTATCACAAAAACTAAAGATGTTACAGAGGTGAAAATTGGAATTTGGAATCTTCTTTAAAAATAAAGGAACATGATTTTTTCTTTTCGGAAAGTTCTCTTAGGTAGGAGGGGGGTATGACTGATAAAGGAGTTGAATTATTTTTATGGAGATACTTTTATCTCAAAACTGAAGATGTTACAGACGTGAAAGTTCGAATTTGGAATCTGTTTTAAAAATAAAGAAACACGTATTTCTTTGTTTTTGGAAAATCCACTTAACAGGGGAGAAAAGAAGTGAAAAATTAGTCGAATTATTTTTATGAGGGAACTTATATATCGAAAACGGAAGATGTTACAGCCGTGAAAATTACTATTAGGAATCTCCTTTACAAATGAAGAAAGACGCCCTTGTTTTTCCTTTCGACTTGAGAGAGGACTGTTTCTCACGTGTACAGTTCTATGTCGCATGCTCATCTTAGCCCGAAAAGTCAACACCACAAACGTGGTTTACAAAGAGGTTCTGAGGTGAATGAAACTCAAATTTACGGTGAATTTTTTACTTTAGGATTTTCAGATAATGTCTTAGTGCAGTACCGAGGAACGATTACATAACGTCATCGGTGCGAGCGAAGTCGCGGGTAACTGCTACTACAGTTAACGACATGAATCACACATAAGGCTATTTGCAGTTGATATTGTAATAAATGAGTTGCAGGACTGTGGACGACTGCAGGGGGACCTCGACAATATTGTGAATGGACAGCGGATAATGGTATTATGGTAAGTGGGATAAGAGTCAAGTTGTAAGTTTGACCATGAGAAGAAAGTCTTCTCGGTTTCAATCACTGTGATAGTACATAAGGAACACTGTAAGTACCTAGCTGTTAATATAAGAAATGATCGCATTGGGGTAATCATATTAACGAGGTTGTTAATAAAAGCTTATAGAACTCTTCACATGCTTATGAGGCTATTTAGAGGTTGCAGTAAGGATGTAAAAGAGAGGGCGTATACGTCTCTGGTATGACCCCAATTAAAGTATGGTTCCAGTGTATGGGACACTCACCAGAATTACTTGATGCGGGAAATGGAAATAAAATCCAAACAGAAGCAGCATGATTCGTGCTGAGCGATTTCGGACAAATGAGTAGTGTTACGAAAATGTTGAAAACTTCGCGATATGAAGACTTTGGAGTAAGGAGACGAGATGCTCGACTATGTGGTATGTTCCGAGCTGTCAGTGGAGAGGTGGCGTGGAATGACATTAGTAGAGGAATAAGCTTGAGCGGAGAATTTACAAGTAGGAAAGATCATAATATGAAGATAGCGTTGGGATTCAAGAGAACAAATATTCGTTTATAGGACGAGGATTGGAGTAAATTATCAAGGGAAATGTTCTATAAATTTCCAAGTTCATTGAAAGCGATTAAGAAAAAGTTAGGTAAACAACACATAGGGAATCGGTCACCTGGGCTACTGCCCTCAATACAGATTATATGATTGATTAATTGATTGATTGACTGATAAATCGATTGATTGGTTGATTTATTGATCGATTAGTTGATTTATTGCTTTATTGATTGATTGATTGATTGATTGATTGATTGATTGATTGATTGATTGATTGATTGATTGATTGATTGATTGATTGATTGATTGATCTATCGATTGATTGGTTGATTGATTGATTGGTTAATTGATTTATTGATTGATTGATATATTGATTGATCGTTTGATTGGTTGATTGATAGGTTTGTTGATTGGTTAATTGATTGATTGATTGATTGATTGATTGACTGACTGATTTATCTATCGATTGATTGATTGATTGATTGATTGATTGATTGATTGGTTTGTTGATTGGTTAATTGATTGATTGATTGATTGATTGATTGATTGATTGGTTTGTTGATTGGTTAATTGATTGATTGATTGATTGATTGATTGATTGATTGATTGATTGATTGATTGATTGATTGATCACAGACACGCTACCCCTACACCGCGCGGCCGGCTGAAACTATAACAATATCTTCAAATAAAAATTTCCATGCAATTGGTTCTGAAACTGGACTCCAAACCCGATAAATGGAAGGATGTCCTCGATACCAGGCTAAATACTTTGTGGAAATAATCGCGAAGCAAACAGAGAGAAGTTCTACCCTGCCAAATCGCATGGAACCGGTACAACAAGAAATCAACATCTCGGAACGCGAAATTAAAACACTATAGTACTGTAATTAACCCCAAAGCATTCTGCACATCAGAAACCTTGATCATTGGAGGCAGATCACTAACTAAAACTTTAGAAAAGGGAAATCGTCAGGAAAATTTTTGGCGCATTATTTTCAGGAGTGAGGATGAAAATGTCTCCTGGATTATACCAGCATTTTTTGAAAGGATCAGACACTATTACAAAAAGACGACTGAAATTGTATGTCCGTATTCAAAGAATGGACAATGAGAGACTTATTACAAATATATTTAATTGTGCCTCCTCACTAAAAGTCAAGAATTATTGGATAATCGAAATTGAAAAAGACCTTCAAGAATTCAGCATAACAGCTTTAGAACGTTGGTGAACAGACATCATTTTGCTGAAAACGCAAGATGATAAACACCATTGTACGGACGGAAGAAAAACACAGCGAGAGGGTGAAGAGATTCTGGGAAACTAAGAAAGCAAATTAATCTGCTAAATAAGTTCAATCGTGCTCCATAGTTGGGTACAATGTCCTCAAAAATGTTCAAAAATGTTCAAAGTTTAGCTGAGGCATTATTACTGCAGTGTCTTCAGAATGTCTTACAATGAAAAAAAAAAAGGCCTGATCCAGAAACCGGAGGCCAAAGAAAGAAAGATTTTCTGAGAAATCTTGGGCCCCATCGTAGACAGTGGGGGGTACAGAAGACGGCATAACAACGAACTTGTCCTAGTGCATTTGTGTTAATTGCGCTTTTATCCCATTGACCTCATTTTAGTTTGTGTTGCGTATTTTAATGTGTTCTTTTAACATCTAACGTAAATTATATAAATATCTGCATATCCAGGCAATGCTTTATTGGTTTGTTTTCTGTATTTTCTCTTATTTTAATAGAAAATAAGGCATTGCGAATTAGATCCACTGATTGTTTTAATCTCATACTCATTTTTAACTCTACTCAGTGGGTATATCATGTCGTCCATCTCGTTCCATTAGCGGCCGATGACCTTCGATGTTAGGCCCCTTAAAACAACAAGCATCATCATCATCATCATCATCATCAACAACAACAACGAACTATACAGCCACGTAGAGAAGATTACCAATACCATCCGGAAATAAGAATTATTTTATGGGTAGGCCTATGTGACACGAATGTACCCAACAAGATTGACCAACCGTATCATTACCTACCTTCTTTCAGCAGAAGAAAACCAAAGGGGCTTGGTTCATTGAGGTGGATAGAGACCTTGCAGAAGTGGGAATCACCGGGCGAGTTGGCCGTGCGGTTAGGAGCGTGTGGCTGTGAGCTTGCATCCGTGAGATAGTGAGTTCGAATCCCACTGTCGGCAGCCCTGAAGATGGTTTTCTGTGCTTTCCCATTTTCACACCAGGCAAATGCTGGCGCTGTACCTTAGTTAAGGCCACGGCCGCTTCCTTCCATGTCCTAGGCCTTTCCTATCCCATCGTCGCCATAAGACCTATCTGTGTCGGTGCGACGTAAAGCAACTAGCAAAAAAAAAAAAAAAAGTGTGGGAATCACACATAATGACATCGAGGAGCGCGTATCACTTAAGAAGAAACTTCAATCGTTCCAGAGTTTCCGAGACAAGCCAAAATTTAAAACTGGAAAGGCATGGGCACAGAAGAGGAAAGAACGCATGCGGCAGTATTGAGCAGACATCACAGTCAGAAGTAGCCAGTTGAAATGACGTGGTCCGAAGTTAGCCTGTACGACATTAATTGTTTGTTTGTTTGTTTGTTTGTTTGTTTGTTTGTTTGTTTGTTTGTTTGTTTGTTTGTTTGTTTGTTTGTTTGTTGGGTATTCAGCCCGAAGGTTGGTTGGATCCTCAACAGGTCCACCATTAGCTGTAATAGATTGGCTAGGTGTCACTGAAGAGGCATACTAGGGAAATGAGGAGTGAGGTAGTTTCCCGTTGCTTTTCTCAACGACATTAATTAATGAATAATAATAATATAAAACAGTGATTAAACCCAGAAACAGAATTTGCTTTACGTCGCACCGACAAAGATAATTTTTGTGGCGATGATGGGACAGGAAAGACCACGGAGAGGGAAGGAATTGGCCGTGGCCTTAACTAAGGTACAGTCCCAGCATTTGCCTGATGTGAAAATGGGAAACTATGGAAAACCATCTTCAAGGCTGCCGACAGTGGGGTTCGAACCTATCTCCTGGATGCAAGCCAAGAGCCGCGTCTCTCACAGGACGGCTAACTCACCCGGTAAACCAGGAACTCTATACGCAGCAGAAACACTAAGGCCAGGTGGAGAAACTCGAGCTAAAGAGAAAGGAAGATTTTAAGAAACATCATAGGACCAAAATTTCAGGATAATAAGATAATATACATCAAGAATGAAACACTCTATTAGAATATTGAAAAACACTCAGATACTATGCGAAAAATAAGGAATACATTATTATGGTCATCTTCTCAGAATGAACTGTAATAGATTAACCAAACAAATTTTTGACTTTTTCAATAACCAAAAAACAAAACCCAACTGGTTTAAAGAAACTGAAAAAGACCTAGTAGAATTAAAAACAGGAGAAAATTCACTATTCGATCGAACAGCTAAACTAATAACTAAAGATGAGAATATAAGGTTCCAGGATAGATCAACATTAAAAGCCAAACCTATTATCTGGGAAGATAAGAGGAAGCGAAGATCAGGAAGAATGAAGAAATACTGGGCACTAAGAAAAGAACAACACACAGAGAAATTATTGATTCAACGTACCCCAAGAAGGGTAAAACGAAATAATAATAATAATAATAATAATAATAATAATAATAATAATAATAATAATAATAATAATTGGAAGCCAGTCCGACTGGTTTTTCCCAAAGATAACCTCTACATAGCGTACCTCGCTGTTGCAGATGATCTGGCGATATTAACACAGGATGAGGAGATCGCCGTTAAACAGATCGAGTTAATTAAAGATGAGGGGAGACTACAGATATCGACCGATAAAACTAAATTCGTATGTTCAAAGACAGATATCAAGAGCCTGAGAACAAAAATGGTACAATTGACAGGGTTCCTTACTTTAAATACCTCGGAGAATCGATCGAACCGTCAGGCCTTGAAAAGAACTCGCAACAAACTCGTTCAAAATATTAAGAACGCATTAGGGTTAGTCCAAAACATTTTGCAACCAAATATCCAAGTCAAAACATACAAAAATTCAGCATTACAACACAGTCATAAAATCAACAGTCCTTTACACAAATGAAACACTCGCTCTCAAAACAAAACAAGAACTTGGAAAAATAAAAAAAATAAGAGAGGAAGATCATTAGGAAAACTTAAGAGCAAGATACATCCAAGACGGTTGCAGGTTACAATCAATAAAAACAACAGGAAAGTTCTCGAACATCAAAATTGACATTAGTAAAAGACGAATTAAATTCTTCGGTCATCTCACTAGATTACCAGAAAACATATTGAGAAAAAGGGCAATAGATCATGTAACCTCACTTAAGAACTCATCACCCTGACTTAATGAACTTTGAAAGGTCCTCAGAAACGCAAACATAAGTTCAAAACACAATCTAGGAACTGGCATCATTAGACAAAATAAACAATTGGGAACTACATCAGAGCAACCACAACAAAAGCAGTACAGACCAAAGTGGTCAGAGGAACGTAAACAAGTCTTCTCGGAAAGAATGAAAGCCTATTTGTAACAACAAGAAGAACCTACAGAAGAACTGATTGAGTTATTTACTTAACGTCTTCCAATATTGGCAGAATTCGCTAATAATAATAATAATAATGATAATAATAATAATAATAATAATAATAATAATAATAATAATAATAATAATAATAATAATACCGAAATAGTTGGCAACGCGGTTCGCATCATGTTGCTGTGAGCTTACATTCGGGAGATAGTGGGTTCAAATTACATAGTTGGCAAAAATGAAGATGGTTTTCCGCGATTTCCCATTTTCACTCCTGGCAAATGTACCTTCATTAAAGCCATGGTCACTCCTTTTCCCCATCCCGATTCCTTCGTTGCGAAGTTAAAACATTTGCAAATAATGATAATTGAAAATCAGATGAAATTCTGGACATCTCCTAGCGGTTGCAGGCCATGACAGTAACGAACGCAGTATCAGTCGCTTTCCCTTCCTGTTCCAGATGCATTGGCTTGTTCCGGAACTTTGCACCCTCCCTAGGAAGGGAAGAGGAAATCTAGGGTGAGATAATAGAACAAGTCTCCCCTCTTCCGGGGGAAGATGGATTTAGTTATTGGATGGAATGGCGAACACTAGTTCCAGAAGGGAGAAGTCAGGGGAGATTAGAAAAAAAGTAAGTGAGTTTCGTGGCTGAATTGGCAGGAAAGGTCTTAGGCAGGAGGTGGTGTGGTTATTGGTTGTGAAGGAGTCATATTGAAGATTATGCTAATCAAGAATACACAGACGTGCTCGACAGGAATTCTTTACTCTATAGCTGGTTCAATAAGTTGCGTAATAACTCCTATCCAGGCCATATGAAATGAAATGGCGTATGACTTTTAGTGCCGGGAGTGTCCGAGGACATGTTCGGCTCGCCAGGTGCAGGTCTTTTGAATTGACTCCCGTAGGCGACCTGCGCGTCATGATGAGGATGAAATGATGATGAAGACGACACATACACCCAGCCCCCGTGCCAGCGAAATTAACCAACGATGGTTAAAATTCCCGACCCTGTCGGGAATCAAACCCGTGGCCCCTGTGACCAAAGGCCAGTACGCTAACCATTTAGCCATGGAGCCGGACCCAGGCCATATTACAGGATAGTCCGGCCCCTGGGCAACTAAGGGGTCCGGGCCCATACATTCTGTTACAACCCATCCCAACCCCCGTCACAGTGTTGCCAGGTCTACAGATAAAAAAACGGTAGAGTGTACGTAAACATTTCGGGAGTTTAAATGATTTCGGTAGTTTCCCGGGCACTGAAATGCTATAATATATCACAGTTAAAGAATGCAATAGTCATTCGAAGTTATGAGAAAAATATGCAATATATATATATATAATATATACTCACCAGTACTCTCTGGCCATTCTATTCTTCTTCTTGTCTTTCTCCCCACTTTTCCTGTAGATGTAATTATTCATCAGACGTAGAAACTGTATGCCAATTTTGAAGTCGTAGCAGAATGCAGATCTTGTATTCTATATGCGGGTCGGTGATTTCCCTTCGAATGATGCAGTCAAGCGTGAGTTCCGAGTTCAATAAGAGGGAAAAGATTACGTAATTTGAGCCTAAAACGACTGCGGGGAAGTGCCTAACGAGTTATTTCTTACAAGTTGCTCTACGTCACACAGATTGGTCTTATGGCGACAATGGGACTGGAAATAGCTAGGAATGGGAAGGAAGCGGCCGCGGCCTTAATTGAGGTACAGCCCCAGCATTTGCCTGGTGTGAAAATGGGAAACCACGGAAAACCATCTTCAGGGCTGCCAACAGTGTGGTTCGAACTCACTATCTCCCGAATACTGGATACTGGCCGCACTTAAGCGACTGCAGCTATCGAGCTCGGTACACCAAACGAGTGATGTTATCGATAAAACGTCATGCAATGAGATGAGGAAAGAGGTTTCCGGCACAAAAATATAATGCACCATTAATCATTAGAGTTTGTTTTCCTTAAATTTGGATTAGGAGAATTTTCGGGAGATTTTTTGTTTTACGGGTTTTTTGGTGTGTTGCAAAAAACAGGGAGATCTCCTGACATTTCAGGAGACCTGAAAACACTGCCCCGTCACGTAATTTAGACCAGAACTGTGAACTTGCAGGTTGTTTCATTACCAAGACTTTCCTGATTATCAGCCCCTGGGGACAGAACTTGCACCAAAAATTGGTATAATAATGGTGTACAATTGGTGAAATCTTTTATCCATGCAAATATGGTGTATTTGCGGTGCTAATTTGGTGCAAAAGCGACAATGGATGCACCGATTTAACACCAATGAGAAATGCACCGAAACTGTACCATAATTACACCACATTTTACACCATTTTTTGCAAGAGAAGTTAAGTTTTACACCATAGTTACACCAAAAATGGAGTTCATCAATCAGACAATTTCTTCACAGAGCTCATGCCAAAAAAAAAAGTTTTTCTTTCAACCTTGTTTAATGTCAGCACCACACTGTTGAACAAAATTTATTTTAAAAATGATACAATTTACCAAGGATTTGGATACATTTGTGGAATAACCTTGGTGTCATTTTAGTGGAAAATTTGTGCAATTTTCTTCGTATTTACACTGTAATCGTCCAGGCTTCCCCAGCCATAATAATTTAGTGTACAATCCTTTTACGCGATATCACTCGATATCAAGATTATCCGCCATCGGCAATTATTCATAATGACATACTTTTCAACTTCAATCATTTGTAAATAAGGCTTTTGGAATCATATTGTATGTATTACAACATCATTTATTATTTAAATTATTATATTATGTAGGATAGGAATTCATTGTGTACTGTAAATATGGTCAATGTTGAGACAGAGTTGGTGTCATTTCATCTCATACTTGTGCATACGGAAAAGTATTCTTGAAGCGAGGAAGTTGGATGACTCACGGGTTTAACTCATGAGCAAAAGGTAGTATACAGCGACCCGCGCGCGAGGCTAACAAGCTAGGATACTACATCATCGTCACGCCTACTGGTTACTTGTGAAGAATGAAGAGAGGAAGATGATAATGCGATCTACGAATCAGATGCTTCGTGTATTGAGATTTGGTATTGAGCTGTTACCAAGAGTGGGAGAGCCCGGGTATAAGATCTAGCGCGGAGACACTGAACCACAACTACTACAGTGAGTTGTCGCTTCGACACAGTACTTAGCTGCTGTGATGCTGTCGGATCAGGGTGAGGCGAAACAAACTTACGGCTTGTGATTTATTCGGTAATTATTCTGGACGAAGAACTACGTGAGATTTCTGATACCATGAAAAAATTCATATCTCTGAATTTTCTCCTCCTACGACCAACGCTGATCAATTTTCACAAGTATAGGGACAATGTCTAACTTAAAGACTATGCAGTTAGGGAGTGCTAGTCCAGATAGCCCAAAACCACATCACAGAAGGAAGGAAGGATCTCCATGGAGCCAATTCTACAACGAGAAGAGGGGAACGAGTAACCACGGAAGACAGATGACCTCAACGGAAGCTGTAATTGGTGAGCCTCAATTAGATAAAGCCAGCCAGCAACAGTTAATTTCAGTAACGTAAATTCTAAAATCCCTCCAAGCTTTAAGGAACTTTTCCGATTCATCTCATTTTTGTTTAATAAATTCATTTTATTTTATATTGCGTTAATTTTCTTTCTCAAGCGATGCTTAATGGTTAATTATTTAAAATCCTACCCCTGTGATTTAAGTATAAGTCTCTATGCTAGTAAATAAAAATTTTGCTTTACAGTTTTGTTTTAAACTGTAACGCTGGCGCCCAAACATTACACAGAGAAATGGAAAACCATGGAAAGATAATTGATTCTATTTGCGTGGCAATTTGCGGGCAAGCCACATATAGTTTATATTTATATTCATGTGTCCCCAGGTATCAACTTTCGTCTCCGCTAATGGGAAGCTTAGGAGAGCGAACAATTAAAACACCATAAATATAATGGTTCAAAATTGGTGTAATCTTCGTGTATAGTTGGTGTATCTTTTGAAGCATGCATTCTAGTACATTTGTGGAGTAATATTTTGGCCAATTTGTTACAAAATCAGTACATATTCCTTCGCATATACACCAAACTCTATAGTAAAAAATTGGTATAATCCTGGGTGCACACTTGGTTGTTTTTTTGGTACATGATGCAAAAGCGAGCGTTGCGGTGCATTTGTGGAGTAACTTTGGTGCCACTTTGATGCAAAATTAGTGCATATTCTTTCGTATTTGTCCCTCCCAAAAAACTTCACGAATTTGTTTGTATTTTTATTGGCATTTACATGTATCTAAACTTTAACTTGTTATTTTCACTTCATTTTTTTGTGACCAGGCCAGTTGTGGGTCTGGATCTCTGGAGATCTGTCCCTCTGTGCCCACCCCCTTGTCGATGGCCCTTATGCTCTCATATGTTTATATTGGTCTGAATATCAATCCATCTTCTCGTAAAACCAGGAAAGATACATCACAAGGTCGGACAACAGCCACTAGATCACACTGTCATACCCGTCATAATATTTTATACCCCCTGCCTTGTAAGCCTGTACACTAAGGGTACAACCTTACTCTTTCTACCCAGTTTAGTGATACATAGTCTGTTGGGTTCGATTCAGTGTCGCTAACCATACACTTTAGGGACTAGTGGTGTGACAAACGTTTCTTTTTTGGTGTGTAACTGCTACACATGTCACTGCTACAATAAAGTAACTGTGAAAAGTAACAGTTAAAATAGCATACAACGTTACTCACCTTTCATTGGTCACAGCCTGGTCACGGCTTCAAGCTTGTCTGTGTTGCGAAGTCCCATTCATTCACTCGCCCATGCGTGCACGCACCACTACACTGTTGAAAGGCGGTGCAGCAAAACACGCATTCGTACTTGCTATAAAGTTAACGAGAGACAGGCAACGGATGAAATGAGAAGACAACATGGCGTCTTTTCTGAAATCTAGAGGAGTGAGTTTGATAATGCCCCGATCAAGGATAGAAGACAAGAAAACATGAGGATATGTTTGCCAATCCTCGACACAAACCGGTACAAGAAGATTGATTAAGTGAAATGAAGTTATTTTATGTTATGTATTATCAATATGGAAAGTTAAATTACTAATTTATTTATGGTACAAGAAAAATTATACGTGTGAAACTTATAATAATATTACATTGTAGATATCCCTGCGCAATGTCTGAGTCAACGATTACTCCTGAGCAGTTGAATATGTCATAACAGTTTACACTTTAGTTACCAAATGACAGCAGCAACTTCAACAAATACACTATAAAGCGTATAAAACACTACAGTGTATTTCACTTAAAGCAATCTCGTACGAAAGCGCTCTCACTTGGAAGACTTGCGTACTAGCTGAACTCTGAAGGCCACATGCTGTCTGTAAGCTGCTACTAGTGACAGTTACCAGTTACTAGTACGTCATTCTGTTGTCGTTACTTGGTAACCTGTCTTTTTTGTCCTCGTTACATTTGTAACAGTGACAGGCATGTAACTGTGAAAAAGTAACTGCTACGTTAATTTTCAGCCATCTCTATTAGGGACCGAACTGGCCGATAGAACGTCTTCCAGGTCTTGTAGGTTGGCACTATGTAGTCATGATTTTTTCGTGACTTGCGAATTTAAACGTACTGCCACTGCCGTTTCGAGAAAATCACTAGTGTTACATTCGCAGGTAAAAGTAAAGTATATTTTCTTTTCCTCTAGGATTGTAAATCTGTTTGTGTAATACCAGGTAAGTAGAACTGTGGCATTTAATAACGTTATTGATGTTGAATGACGAACGCAGCATTTTATTAATACGCTCTTATAGCATCCAATTCGTATGTACAGAATTCAGTTAGGATGTATAGGGTGGTCAAGAACAACGCGAACCCAGTTTATGAGCGTTAGACCGTCGGTCATCTCTATCATGACATGGGCAATAACCGAATGCCAGGTTAGTTCTTGACTAGTTTGAATGTAAATGGTGATGACTAGGTTTCGTAAGTTTATGACCTAAAGAAGTATAAAATATGCAAGCAAATATGCCCCCAAACTAGCTGTATATGACCTAAACCAGTTAAATATGATCTAAATCTAGCTAAATATGACATAAAACTAGCTAAATATGTCCTGAAAAGTAGGTAAATATATTTTAAAACTAGCTAAATATGTCCTAAAAAGTATCTAAGCACGTCCTGAAACCAGCTATATATGTCCATAATACTAGCTAAATATGACCTAAAACTAGCTAAATATGACCAAAGTCTACCTAAATATGACCTTTAAAGCTAGCTATATATGACTTAAAACTAGCTAAATATGACGTAAAAATTAAGTAACCATGTCGCAAAACTAGCTAAATATTACCTAAAATTTAGCTAAATATGACCAAGATCTAGCTAAATATGACCTTAAAACTAGCTATATATGACTTAAAACTAGAGTGCCTAAAATTAACTAAACATGTCCTAAAAACTAGCTACATATAATCTAAAAACTAACTACACATGTCCTAAAACTGGCTAAATATACCCTAAACTAGCTAAATATGGAATGAACTATCTAAAGGTCCTAAAATGTAGCTAATTATGACCTAAAGTAGTTAAATATGTCCTAAAACTAGCTAAATATACCTTAAACGAGCTAAATATGGCATAAACTATCTTAAGATGTCCTAAAATGAGCTATATATGACCTAAAACTAGCTAAATATGACTTAAAACTAGCTAAGTATGACCTTAACCAGCTTAATATGGCCTTAAACCTACCTAGTTATGCCCTAACCTAGCTCAATATGCCCTAAACCGAGCGTTAGAGCGTCCCTGATAAGCAATTTGAAAAAGATACGTCGATATCTCGCGCTGCTGTAATTTTATCAGCTGCTGAAGTTAGCCAATCAGATCCATTCGCGGGCAAATTCAAATGCGCTTTATGAGGCGGTATTGCTAAATCTGCACGTGCCTTATGGCTGGTATGAGAGCGCCAATAGAATAAATTAACTCCTCCAGGGGAGGGACTTGAACAAGGACCTCGCTGTTGATAGGCTGAAACTCTCGGTTATTAGTATTTGATGTTCATTTATCGCATCGCCCTCATGCCCGGCCAAGCACGTGCAGGTTCAGCAACACTGCCTCCTAAACCCCATTTGAATTTGCTCGCGAAACGTTCTGATTGGCTAAATTCAGCTGCTGATAAAATGGCAATGGCACGAGATAATTACGTAACTTTTTCAAATCACCTCTCAGTATGACCAACCCTCAACGCTCATATACTCTGTTCACGTTGATTCCGACCGCTCTGTGTAAGAAGAACTCCTCCGAAAAGGAAAGCAACATTACCTCCTCTATAAAGGTCAATTCAGTTGAAATGGAACGAAGTTAGATTATAAACCTAACCATACCTTGTCGTGTCACGACTCTGGTACAGTTTGCAGACGTTGCCTTTGTGTATTCTCATTGACTTACGGCATATCCACAGGTAGTATATTTGCTTGTGCGTATTATTTAACTTCAGCCAAGTAATAGCATATTTCAAGAAGCGAGCTGAATTATTTACACAAGGCAAACATCGAATAATACCGTTATAGTAATGAGTATATCAAAATAAAGGCACTAAATTGAGTGGAGAGAGAGTGTTTATTTCCTTAATTCCTCATTGAGCCAACGGCCATACCATGTTGAATACACCACAGTTAAGCAACATTGGGCGTGGTCAGTACTTGGATGGGTGACCGCTTGGGAACACCACGGGCCGTTGGCTCAATTCCCTTTGTCCGCCTCTGTGGTGTAGTGGTTAGTGTGATTAGCTGCCACTCCCAGAGGCCAGGGTTCGATTCCCGGCTCTGCCACGAAAATTTGAAAAGTGGTACGAGGGCTGGAACTCAGCCTCGGGAGGTCAACTGAGTAAAGGGCTGTTCGATTCCCTCCTCAGCCATCCTGGAAGTGGTTTTTCGTGGTTTCCCACTTCTCCTCCAGGCAAATGCCGGGATGGTACCTAACTTAATGCCACGGCCGCTTCCTTCCCTCTTCCCATCCCCACACAAGGCCCCTGTTCAGCATAGCAGGTGAGGCCGCCTGGGCGAGGTACTGGTCATGCTCCCCAGTTGTATCCCCCGACCCAGAGTCTGAAGCTCCAGGACACTGCCCTTGAAGCGGTAGAGATGGGATCCCTCGCTGAGTCCGAGGGAGAAACCGACCCTGGAGGGTAAACAGATTACGGACGAACGAGTTCCTCACTGAGCTTGAAAACTGACTCAGTTATGAATATCTTGATTGATCATTAACTTGGATAATGGAACCTCAATTATTGATACTTACATTGAGGTTAGTTTGTTGATGGTAATATGAGAAGTACGGTCATTTTAGTGTAGATTCGATAAATAGATTTACTGACTGGGATATTAGTTATATACGCCGGGCCCGTGGTGCAGGGGTAGGTAGCGTGCCTGCCTCTTACGCGGAAGCCCCGGGCTAGATTCCGGCCATGTCAACAATTTTTACCTGCATCTGAATGCTGGCCACTCAGCCTACATGATTAAAATTGAAGAGTTACCTGACGGTGAGATAGCGGCCCCGGTCTAGAAGGTCAAGAGAATCAGCCGTGCTGACCACACAATACCTCATAATCTGCAGGCCTTCGGGATGGGCAGCGGTCGCTTCGTAGGCCATGGCCATTCGGGCATCTTGTGCCATGGGGTTTGTTTGATATATTAGTTATATTTAAGAAAATATAATTTGTGAACTCAAAAATAAAATAAATCAAATTAAAAAACAAGTAGGTGCATGCACAAGCGAGGGCGATCATTTATAGTGTGACGAAGTTCATGGAAAAAGAAGCCACTGCAGTCAACGCTAGCGAGAATTTCAGAAGCAGCGTGTCTAAGCGACTTGTCAGTAAAATTAACCGTGAAGGTACTAATGTCGTAAGTAAGGAGGGTGAGGGTATTGACCTAAGGAACACATTATAGAAAGAATTACGTAAATAAGTTAATTTGGTTAGGATTTGAATGAAAAAGAAAACGTGTAAAGGAACAAGCGATTGTACGATTTTTTCTGGAACTGCATTTAGGTCGGAAATGTTTTCGAAGTGTCCTGCTCCACAGCTAAATGGTTGGCGTGCTGGCCCTTTGTCACGGAGGTCCCGGGTTCGATTCCCGGCAGAGTCGGGAATTTTAACCATATTGGTTAATTTCACTGGCACTGGGGCTGGGTGTATGTGTCGTCTTTATAATCATTTCATCCCCATCACGACGCGCAGGTCGCCAACGGGAGTCAAATCAAAATACCTGCACTGGCGAGCCGAACATGTCCTCGGACACTCCCGGCACTAAAAGCCATACGCCATTTCATTTCGTTTTTTTTTTTCTGCTAAATGTTGGATTAAATAAGCTGCATTGGCAACACTGCTTAGGATCATCTGTTTGTCCAGAGGTGCAAATTTCGCTTATATACTTCTTAGTTTCCTTACAGGGAATCGAACTCCCGTCTTTCAAGCTGAACTAAACACATGTTTACCACTTCAACCATAAATAACTAACAGATCCACCCTCTCCGTCCATCTCTTCTATTTTCCTCTCCTAAATTCCCTCCTACTTACCGTCTGACTTAAAACCATTCCCTACTTCACATAATTTTCGCTCTGGAACACCATTCTCTTGTATATTTATTCACTGTTTGTTTCCTTCCACCATAAACTCTTCTCCTGGCTATGATTTCAAGCACCACTGCTTCCACTGCTGTGTTTTTCATTGCCAAAAATCCATTTCGCTTTCCCCAAGTCCAGGAATTTTGCCAGCTCAGCTGTTAGATATATTATCGGTCATTTCTTTTTTTTTTTTTGCTCACACTCAGTCCTGGGTTCCAAGAGATAATTATGGACCTAATTAAGTAAGAATAATTTCGAACACATTTGAGAGTTTGCCAACAACTACAGTGGTAGAGGTTAATGTGGGATATGGGTCATCGATATGCCAGCAGGGAGCACGGCTGGAGCTCATACACTAACAGGGTACCGAATAAAATTTCCGCTTGCATAAATCCGCCATATAACTCGAGATTCTCAAATTACTGCATTAATTTTTGTAATTGAATGATTGAGATTAGAACGGAAACGATTTCTTCTTATTCTTCTTCTTCTGCGCGAATGGGGCCATGCGGAATCAACATTTATTGAGCTTTCGTCCTTGCCCAATAGCTCTTCATTGTCATCGATTGTTGTAACTTCTGTTCCTCCGGTCAGCTAGGTCCTGTTGGTTTCTTCTCTTCTTCCTCAAAATCCCTTGTGTGAAAATTTTCGTGACTACATTTCTATCTTGCAGATTTATTTTTTTTGCTATGGGCTTTACGTCGCACCGACACAGATAGGTCTTATGGCGACGATGGGATGGGAAAGGCCTAGGATTTGGAAGAAAGCGGCCGTGGCCTTAATTAAGGTACAGCCCCAGCATTTGCCTGGTGTGAAAGAGGGAAACCACGGAAAACCATCTTCAGGGCTGCCGATAGTGGGATTCGAACCTACTATCTCCCGGATGCAAGCTCTCAGCCGCGCGCCTCTACGCGCACGGCCAACTCGCCCGGTATCTTACAGAGTTGGTGATCAGTGAGGTCTTTCTCTACCTGCTTTAACAATTTTGATCTCATACATTTGGTTTGCACAAATTTGTATATCGGATAAGGAAGCCTGATATTATTCATTTTTTCCAAACGGCTTAAAGATTGATTTCGTTGCAATCCTATTCTATGAAATTTTAGTTTAGAAATTTAAAAATATATTTCCGAGTTGGGTTTGGGGTAATGTATTCCATTTTTAATCCTCGCCCTAAGATTTAATCTCTAATTGTTTCGTTACGTTCTTATGATGTAAATTGAACTTTTCTGAAGCATAAAGAGCTACTGGTTTGATCACTGTTAGGTAATGGCGAGGTTTGCTGTTCCAAGACAAGCACTTTTTGTTATAAACATTCTTCGTGTGTTGAAAAGCAATTTCCATTTTCTGAATTCTTGAACTAATTTCAGTGATTCATTCACCAAGTACTTATTTCCTTACTCTTGCAATTTAATTCATATCAATGGTAAGTTCATGTGGGAGCATTTTTTGATATTTGTCATAAATTTAGGATTTCCATATAAGATTGTAAGTCCTATTTTTGGTATTTGCTCTTCAAGTACAGCAATCTCTTTCTGTGCATCAGAGATATCTTTGGCAATTAGTGCCATATCATCAGCAAACTCTAGACAGTCTATGTCAATACCATTGATTTTTGGTCCTAGTCGGTTGTTTTCTCCACAATTAAACAGTAAAGGGGAGAGCCCATCTCCTTGACGTACACCTGTATTTATCTAAACTCATCACTACATCCACCCATACACTTTACTTTAGCTTTCGTTTCAGTCAGTGTATCCATTATAATATTCCTTGTTTGTATTTTTCAAGTCCTAATAAGCTTTTTTGAAACTGACAAATGTAACGACATTTTTGTTAGACGTGTTTCGAAAATATGCTATAATGGTTTCTAGAGTCAAAATTTGCTCTACACATGACCTCCCTTTCCGAATCCAGCTTGGTATTCACTGATTTGGTGGTCAAGTTGATGATCTGCACGGTTTAGTTGAATTTTGTGTGTGGTCTGTAGAAGGGAGGCACCTCGGTAATTGAGTGGATCAGTTTTCTTTCCTTTTTTTGTGTATGGGGGCGTATTACCGCCAGTTTCCAAACCTTGAAGATCCTTTCAGACTGCCAAATGTCCAACAATATTTCATGATTTTTTTTTTTTTTTTTTTTTTTGCTGACATTTTCTCCGGCATTTTTCCAAAGTTGTGGATGCACAACACACGACGACTGTTCGTTGGTTCGACTCCACTTATGGTACAGTTCTTCACACAGTCCCATGTAGACCGAGCTCGATAGCTGCAGTCACTTAAGTGCGGCCAGTATCCAGTAATCGGGAGGTGTACCTTAATTAAGGCCACGGCCGCTTCCTTCCACTTCCCAGGCCTTTGCTATCCCATCGTCGCCATAAGACATATCTGTGTCGGTGCGACGTAAAGCAGATAGAAAAAAAAGTCCCATGCAGTGAACAACTAGACAGCCCAACAGTATTCAACAGCAGGACGATACTCACAACAGCGAACATTAACACAGGTCCATTTATTCTCGCACTCGCGATAGCACGTTTCCTCGCCGGCTCGTGGTGATCCTTAGCCCACAGAGTTACACGAACACACAGTACAGTCTTTCCTTCTGTCGCCTGCACCTACACACTGGTCTCTCCGACACCACAACAACAACTCCTGGTTTAAACCTCGGTGGGACACTGGCGACAGCCACAGAACCCCAACTCACTGAGTGTCACACTGACTCCCCCATGGAGTCCAACTCTGACTGACTGTCCGCGGCTAGCCTCCCTTTTTATAACTCGCGTGATTTGATCCAAAAATTTCACGATGTCACTACAGGCAGAACATTCCTGCTGAATCTGCAAGGAACTCACTCGTGCGCCGGCCGCCGACAACAATACACGAAAAGACCGGCCCACCCCACAGGCCGGCTAGCAGATTCCAGGTCGTCTAAGTCACCAGCCCCTTCCTGCAAGTACCGTAAGGGGGTACCACGGGGCTGGCGCTGTAACAATATAATAAAGTATGAGAATATATTCTTTATCCGATCAATTAGATTAGCAGTTCACCTTTTTCTACCACTGCGAGCGCTAATGTGAGTCAACGAATCGTTTTACTTAAGCCCTTATAACTACATTCGGTGTGGACATTTTTCAAAAATCAAAACACACGTGATAGTAACTTAATGAAGTCCGGCCCCGCGGTGTAGGCGGCAACGTGTCCGCCTGTCACCCGGAGGCCCCGGGTTCGATTCCCGGCTGGGTCAGAATTTTTAATTGTAATTGATTAATATCCCTGGCTGGGGACTGGGTCTTTGTGTCGTCCTTAACGCTCCTTGCTTCACATTCAACACTTTACAGTTCCGCAATTCCACTTACACTCAAATCGTAAGAGTAGTGGCAATAGATCTTCATAGGTCGACGCCCCGAACAAATATCGTTAAAAACTTATATAAGTGAGTTAATTTGGCTAGGATTTGAATAAAAAAGAAAACGAGCAAAGAAACAAAGCGATTTATAGCTGTTTTTGCCGGAACTGCATTTAGGTCGGAAGTGGTTTTCAAAATTTGCTTTTCTAGTTTGCTAGAGCGATCCAAGACTCACAACTTGAAACCTTCCCGGGTCCTTTAGTCCTTCAACTTTCGGCACAATTGAGAAAATTGCTTAATTTTACGTTTATTTATAGTATGGAAACCCGCACCTTGCCTGCTAAGAAATTTTTTCAACGTTAAAATCTCTGACTTGGCCGGAAATCGAACACTTGTTTTCCGGGTATAAAGAAATCTCACAGCTCCTATACCAAGGAGTCGATATAATATTTCCTAAAAATTTGTCAAAATTTCCCGCCATGACCTATTCAGTTTCAAGTACCGAGGTTTATTGACAACGACATTCTCGTCCATAAAATGAGACGTCAGCAGCTGGCGAAACCATCAGGTCAGCAATCTATTGGCTTCACCGCTCTCGAGCAGCTGTTGTCACCTCATGTGGCGGGTAGCCTATGCTAACACCCAGGCGTAGCTCGCAGAATTGTGACCGTTATAGACAATGCCACATTCTGACTGGTCACATATTTATACCATCATCTCATTTTATTTGAAGATTAATGGCGATTACTTTATTTACCTAGGTGCTGGGGTAATCACACTAACGAGGTTGTAAAAACAGTTATGAGGGTATTTAGGGTTTCTAGTAAGGATATAAAGGGGAGGGCTTGTAAGTATCTGGTAGAACCTCAATTCGAGAGATCCTCCTGTGGCTGGGGGCGGTAGAATAACACCCACGGTATCCCCTGCCTGTCGTAAGAGACGACTAAAAGAGGCCACAGGGTCTCTTAACTTGGGAGCAAGGGCTGGCGACTACGGGGCCCTTGGCTGAGTCCTGCCATTGCTTACACGTACTTGTACCAGGCTCCTCACTTTCATCTATCCTATCCAACCTTTCTTGGTCAACTCCTGTTATTTTCCGACCCCGACGCCATTAGGTTCCAAGGGCTAGGGAGTCTTTCAATTTTACGCCCTTCATGGTCCTTGTCTTCCTTTAGCCGATACCTTCATTATTCAGATTATCAGATCCTTTCCTTTTTTCTCTCTGTTTAAGAATAATAGAGGATGATTGATTAGTTGTACTTCCTATTAAAACAATAATCACCACCATCCGCTTATACAAGCTGTGTTCAAAAATGATACATAACAAAAAATTGTGCTTAGCATAATTTCCCATATTTGATATTGTTAACGTTTTACCGTGCAGAGAATAATGATGGACTTGTTATTGTAGTTCGTGCATGTCAATCCCTTGTCCCGTTTTTCTACGGGGTTGGATATGAAATGTGATGAGCCTTCGCAGCCAGCGTTCACGACCAGATGCTCTTCCTCATGTGAACCTCATCCAAGGAGTTGACGAGATGAACTGAACATATTGTTTAGTTACCATGGTTAGCCGGTGATGATAGTGCTGATTTGGACAGATTATTAGGCTGCTTCTGTCCACTATGTTGTCGAATTCTCTTGGTCCTCGTTGTTCCAAAATTTGCCAGTCCTAGGTCCACTTGATTTTTTTTCAGGGACGCCCTTTGATTTTTGAAATAAAGCATAAATAATATGCTGTAATTACTAATTGACATAAATATGTATTATGACTGGGGTTCAGCTGAAATTAGCGATACAAAGTGTGTGACGTGATATTACCCGTGATGTGAGTATTGCCTAGCAATCGTGCAGGCTGTGATGTGAAGTATTAATGGGTGGCCATGACTGAGAGACATATTTTTCAAAAACGGGCGTTAGAGTACAGATGATCCATATGATCTTTGGACATGACAGAGACATATTATCAAAAACGGGCGTTAGAGTACAGATGATCGATATGATCCTGGAGGCTGTGTTGTGAAGTATTAATGGATGGCCATGTGGTAATGTGCAATTACAGCTTGTCATCAAGATTAATATATTTCTGTCAGTCATTAATAAATGCAAAACCAGGAGTTTCACTCAGCGAAAATCTATCATCAAATATCAATAGGAAATCGATGGTAAACCAGTACGCGTAGTTAGCGAAGTATGTGATCTAGGTGTTATATGTACCTGCGAACTAATTTTTTTAACTCGTGTGGAAATTATTGTCAGCAAAGCTCAGAAATGCATGAGATTTGTTATCAGGAATTCCTTAAGTTTTCTCATAGGACCTTGATGATATTGTATAATGCTATTGTAAGATCAAGACTACAATATGCCTCGATTATTTAGAAACTCTACGCGGTGAAATATGTCGATCTAACTGAGAAAGTCCAAAGAATATTTCTCTCAGATATGTTTATTACAAGAGGTTTGTTTATTATCCCTAACACGAATCGAACACCCTAATTCTCAAAGCTCTTGATGCTAGGGAAATATATCACGTAAGACGTTTTCAGGTATGCATTTCCTTCATAAATTAATAAATAACATAATTGATTATAGTAAAATCAGAGAAAGAATTCACATGTATGTTCCAAATGTAAATCCCAGTGGATTCTGGAATCTCTTCATACCTATAACTAACACAGATTCACACAAGAACTCCCCTTTGTACAGAATTATGACTCAGTATATTCTAGTACACCATCTTGAAATAGACATCTTTGGCATGTCGGAAATACAGTTTGCTGCATGCTGTGATAGAGTGCTACAGTCCTTGTAAGATAAATGACGTCTTGATTTAACTGAATGTATTAAATATTAATATTATTTACTCTTCTACTATCTGTTTCTTTTGCAATCATGTTCTATTACTAGTTCAAACCATTAAATTACTGTATTACTAATAATATTTAAAAAGTAGTTAACATGAAATGTTGACAACAATGCTTTAATAAATAAATAAATAAATAAATAAATAAATAAATAAATAAATAAATAAATACAGTATAGAAGGCTCTTCTACCAAAAGAAGCCTCATCTCATAAAACCCTAGAACACTGATTATTTCATTCATGGTAGTTTCATAAATCCTGAATCAGTTTCCCGATTTCGATGCACAGAATCCTACACTTGTCGATTCCAAATTCCATAGAGATGTCTCTGAAAAACGATTCGTTACCTGCAAATAAATTAATCGTCATGACCATTTATTTTCCCAAAGCGAAATTTGACTTCATTTTTACTTTAATTCAAATGTCAAAAGTTCACATTATAATATAAATGACATCAAACACACTTTACTATTAACAATGAAGCTGCTTTTATCTTCAACACGAATTAAATCTTCCTTATTTTAGAACAGTCTCTTCTTGAACCCCTACCGTTGTACTCTCTATAATGAGAGAGACAGGGAGAAGCTGGGACTCGGCTGTGAAATGGCCGTCTCCCAACTTTTCCAGCCCTCGTGTTATACAGCTCTTTTTTATTTTATTCTTTTTTGTGGTGATTCTTTTTGTCGTCACTCTGTAGGAGCTGAGACAGTGACACGACGTAACTGCTCCCTGGTGACAGGGCAGCCAACTAAATCCTTTCCCCTCCACCATTAGAAGCCAGAACAACCCCCAGGGAGCAATTAAATCAGGAACAAGGGTACACAGTTTCAGAATAGATATCCCAAGAGCCATTCGCTGATAGCCATACTTCCAAACCAAATTTACTCAATTTCATAGCTAAATTCGTTGATCGAGGAAATACCGATTCAGTTTCAAGAGAAAATTTTTAAAATCTGGGGATCATCTAATAAATCCTCGGTATTCCTTATCAGTTTTTAAGGACAACTTTTTATTTTTTATTTTACAAAATGCTTTACATCGCACCGACACCAATAGGTCGTAAGGCGACGATGGGATAGGAAAGGTTTAAGAGTGGAAGGTAAGTGATCCTGACCTTAATGAAGGTACAGCACCAGTATTTTCCTGGTGTGAACAATGGAAACCACAAAAAACCACCGTTAGAACTGCCAAAAAACAATCAGTCATTAATCACCACTGAAATGTGAAATGTCATATGGCTTTTAGTGCCGGGATATCCCAGGACGGGTTCGGCTCGCCAGGTGCAGGTCTTTCTATTTGACACCCGTAGGTGACCTGCGCGTCGTGATGAGGATGAAATGATGATGAAGACAACACATACACCCAGCCCCCGTGCCATTGGAATTAACCAATTAAGGTTAAAATCCCCGAGCCGGCCGGGAATCGAACCCGGGACCCTCTGAACCGAAGACCAGTACGCTGACCGTTCAGCCAACGAGTCGGACATTAATCACCACTGATCTGCACTTACGGCAGTCACCCAGGTGGCAGTTCCCCATCTGTGGTTTATCTAGTCTTTTCTTAAATAATTGCAAAGACTTTGGAAGTGTATTGAACATCTCCCTTGGTAAAGAAAACTAATATTTGTCCTCTTCAATTCCAAATTGATCTTCATTTTATGATCTTTGCTACTTTAAAACACAACTCAAACTTATTCGTCTACTAAAGTCATTCCGCGCCGTCTCTGTGACTGTGACTGTTGACGGATTACTGCATTATTATTAACTGATTGTATTTTCAAGTATTTGTGCAGGTCTCTACTACATGAAGCTCAAAGTCTATTGTAATAATATCCGAGGCTAGACACGTACTGTTATGAAGGAGAAGACATCTTCTCCTATTAGAGTTAACACAAAGTCTCCTGAATCTCCCTGAGGCTTGACTGACAGTATTCCAGCCTTATCTTGTCCTATTATCTGTAACTTCCCCCATATCCTGTTCTACAAGCTTCATTATCGACAGATTCCCCTTCCCTATCTCTTACAAAACAACCGCTAGGAGCAAGAACTCCCATCCGAAGCTCCATCTTAAGAAAGAGATTGATACAAAATCCTTCCAACGTTGCCATCTTTTTCTCAGATAAGTCTGAAACGTTTCTTTCAAAGATTTATATAATACTTTGTTCGTAAAAATGTATTCAGTTGAGTCAACTAAACATGATTCTAACAGGCGTTCTGTCATCCAAATGCTATTTTGTCAAAAGAAGTGTGTCCTTTATTTAAACAAACTACGTCGAATGCTAAGATTTCTAGAATATCCATTGTTTCCCATTTTAACAATAGGATATTCATGAATACAACATGGAACCACATATAAATGACATATTAAGAGGGGAATTCTTCAATGCAGTATTACTTAACCTTTATATTTTCTTATATAGGATGTATCCGGATGATGTTACAAACATTCAGGGATGATGGTGGACCACAAATGGATCAACTTGAGATAAGGAACCATATTCCTGAAACAATCGAGTCAAAAGTTAACCAAACTTTACTCGGGTTTACCAGCACAAGTTTCACAGCTGCTCGATTTACAACAGATGTTCGAAATGGCGTCCCCCTGTGTCAATGCAGGCAAGTTCTGTCGTACCCCTTCAAATATCGCCGGTGTCGTTTGAACTGTTAAGAACGGACGAACGTTAAACAACTTGGATTATTAATAATTTTCTGTATGTCTAACTGAATATGAGTAAAGAAGTAGAATAAGAGATAAGCCTATTTACGCGTGATATAATACTGTACAGAGTTACAAGATTGTGACCTACTGCAAAGAGACCTTGACAATGTTGTGAGATGGACAACAGGCACTGGTATGATGATAAACGGGGTTAAAAGTCAGTTTATGAATTTCACTAATTGAAAAGGCTCTTTCAGTTTTAATTACTGCGTTCACGGGGTGAAAGTTCCTTATGGAGATCACCACATACTTAGGTGTTAATATAAGGAAAGACCTTCATTGGAGTAAACACAAACGGGATTGTAAATAAAGGGTACCGTACAGATCTCTGCACATGGTTATGAGGGTATTTACGGGCTGTAGTAAGAATGTAGAGGATAGTGCATATAAGTTTGTGGTAAGACCCCAACTAGAGTATGGTTCCAGTGTATGGAAACACCACCAGAAGTACTTAATTCGGGAACTGGAAAAAATCCAAAGAAAGGCAGCTCGATTTGTTCTAGGTGATTTCCAAAAAGAAAAAAAAAAAAAAAAGAAACTAGCATTATAAAAATGTTGCAATGTTTAAGCTGGGAAGACTTGGGAGAAAGGAGATGAGCTGTTCGACTAAGTGGTATGTTCCGAGCTGTCAGTGGAGATATGGCGTGGAATGACATTAGTAGACGAGTAAGTTTGAGTGGTGTTTTTTAAAAGTTGTAAAGCTCAAGATATGAAGACATAGTTGGAATTCAAGAGGACAAATTGCAGCAAATATTAATTCATAGGAAGACGACTTAAGGACTGGAATAATTTACCAAGGCAGATGTTCAATACATTTCCAAATTCTTTGTAATTGTTTGAGAAAAACTAGGTAAAAAACAGATATGGTATCTGCCACCTGGGCGACTGCTCTGAATGCTGATCAGTAGTGATTGATTGATTGATTGATTGATTGATTGATTGATTGATGTAGAGTTTTAAAAAATCTGGGTTAGTTGCATTTGAAATAAATAAATAAAGAGAGAATATATCGAGTACTACAGGTATTGTATCTGCATATGTCTTAATTCCTCGCTGTTCGGGCGAAAGGTCATATCATCTCACAATGCTGTTCCTATCCATTATTTCTCTTAAGACTGGTCACGTCTCCCAGCTACGTATGGATATGCAGTCCACCAGAACAATTTTCGTTGTGTTCATTTTCCAAAGCCACCGTGTAAAGGAAACTGATGGACTGCATATCCATACGTAGCTGGGAGACGTGGACAGTCTTATAGAAAATAGGATAGGATACGAAGAGCATTGAGAGATATGATCTTTTGCCCGAACAGCGACGAATTATACAGATGACTTACCGCTCATTTTAAGCGATGATTTACATATAAACTGTTTTTGTGTTGCATCTATATCTGCTGGCGCGATATAAGCAAGACAGTCTCTACTCAGGCATCTTATCTGTACGTCCTTACTTTGAGATACTTCGACAGTGGCAGCATCGCTACACTCTTTGAATCGAGAACGCATTGCATTACACTCCAACGCTACACGCTTTTGTTCAGCTATCCAGAACGACACTGAATCCACTTCGCCAGACTATTTATGACGTTAAAAGCACCGCCTACCAGATACATTCCAGATAAGGATTTCTTTAAGAGCTAACAAATGCTACCCATACGTTTGATGTGACTCTGATAGTTTAGGAAGCATGTTTATAACAACGCACCTCGAAGTAGAGGCGGAAAACTATCGATAGTGCTATCGATAGCTACCACTATCGTCATACATCGATGGTCAACGATAGTTTTTTTTCCCTCATTGGCTTATTTTTCGCGCTAATAGGAATTGTACAGCTATTTGCAGTTAACTGGTGAGGAGTTTGTTCCAATTCGTAGGTGTGCATTTAAGTATCTCTGCGTACCTGCGACTTCAGTGCCGGTAGAAAGACTATTTAGCATTTTGGAAGGTGCGATTCTCCACTCAACCCCCATTTACGAATTTCCGTGAGAAGTTTCAACGTGAAGGAAGGAAAGGTTAACAATAAAAAACCGAACAGACTAATGGATGTTTTCCAAAAGTGATATCGGAGGTATGTTTTTTATATAAAAAATGGCTTTCACGGCCGCAAATCTTACAATCACAGGAATTGAACCAGCTTTTGGGTGGTTAGGCCGTGTGCATTTTGCAGAGTTTCGCCCAGACGTGCCATTTGGGCTCATAAGCTGGATTGGCACGCCCCTCTAGGACTCTGCTTAGCGAAACTCTCAGTGCGTTTGAATAATCCAGTCCAGTTGGAAGAGTCCGATTTCGAGTTCATCGATGAAATCATTGAAGTCTTGGCTCCAGTCAAGTTAACTGTAGAAGCACTCTGTCGCGCCGTCGAATTTATGCACAGCTGATGCTGCCGTTAAGTTTCTTTTTAAGCAGTTACTGTAAATGACAATAACTCCGAGTTGGCTTCTAAATTCAAAATAGATTTAGAAGTGCCTGAAAGATCGCCGAAGAAATGAGTTGAGTGGCGTATTATGCTAGCTACAAAATCCTCATAGTCGGCGTTCGATGATGAAATAAGGCGTACATTTTCAAGTCCGAGCGAAGTCCTGATTTAAAAAAAACAGATTGTTTCTTTAATTGAGAGATTAAATGGTAAAAGGTATGACGAAGAGGAAGAACAAAATATGCAAGTCGAGCCTACAAATACAGAAAAATGTGATTTGACGCTCAAAGAAAAGCTTCAGCTGGAAATAGCATGAAAATTATGTCTCCTGAAGCATTAAATGAAAAGGAATTTTCCACAATTGTTAAGAAGGAAATGAACCTATACGGGTCTTCAAATTCTATTCCGAGCTGTAACCTAGAGCAGGCTTATAAGTATTTACTAACGATTCCTCCAACTTCCATCGAACCTGAACGCGCTTTCTTAGCAGCTGCATATATGTGGAACAAATAGAGAAGCAGGCTTGGTGATGAGACACTGGACGCGTTGTTATTTCTCAGATCATATTTTCGCAGTTCAAATTAGAATGTTCCTATTAAATTAGTTTCCTTTATATTTACGATAAATGTGAAATGTGACTATTTAAATGTTATTTTTAAGTACTTTTTGCTAAGAAACTTTCTACCTACTTATTAGGTTGTTACATGAAAGTCGTCTATTTAGTCTATGTTCAGAGAGATTGTAGTTAAATTAAAAAGTTTATTTGCATAGTTTGTTACATAAGGTTTTTTAAAAAATATGTAAGTTTAAAGAGATCTCACTGATTCTTGGAAAAGAATAATTTTAACATAGGGACTGAGTGATTTTAAGTCTGGTTAGTCTGATTCTAAGTCTGATTAGTTAGAATGATTACATTAGCTAGGCGTATACCGTAAAATATGTTGATTTTGTCTAAATTTCGATTCGCTAATTAAACAGTTGATTTCTGTAAGATGTTCTTATTTTTTATTTGTAACCTTCAATCCCGGGATAATGCCGGGACTGACTAAGTGTAATCCCGAAATCCCGGGATTAGAAATAAGGGCCGGGATCGAATTCCCTAGATGTGAGGTCAACTCAAGGCAGTCAGCAGAGGTAGACGCGGAGAAGCGTTCGGCGATTTCCTGTAACAGTTCGATTTGAATCCTAGCGGTTCCTACGTCGTTCGACAGAATCGCGATGTCATCGGAAAAAGCAAGACAGTCTACCATGATTCCCTTCGTTTGGTTCCTTTTATTATTATTAATAATAATATTATTATACCGAGTTTTTATATATCTCTGGATATATCAGTTCCATTTAAAGGTGTAAATAACAAAAGTTATGGAAAATATTATTTTCAACCTTTTAGAACTGATAGATTATTAACGCTAGAGCTATAATTATGGAGGTTGTATTAAAAATTCTAGATTTTTACCTGCGGTTATCGTCGCTGACAGGACAGTCACTTAACATATACCCATGTTCTTGGTTCATATCCACGGAGGGACTTGCTTAGGAACGTTAGGTACAATAGAATATGATCTAGAATTGCAGCAGCATTCTCCCAGAAAGGTTACGAGGCACATGAAGAGGTGCCATTTGTTGCTGACGGTGGAAGCAACCGGAGAGTAGATATCATCGCAATTGACCGAGAAAAAGACTTTCCATATATTCTGGACCCCACCATTAGATGTGAGTAGAGGATTCGATCCCGGGCGATTTTCAGTCCCGTAGTTCTCGGAATCTAATTTTCGGAATCCAACACACCTGCACAAACCACAAACGGCCGAGAAATTTAAGTTACTTCGAGATTCTGAAATTTCGAGTACTGGAGGTTCGACTGTTTTTCAAGAGAGCAAATTGGGGAAAGCATTAATTTATATGACGAGGAGCGGGGGAGTGGAATATATTATGAAGGGAAATGTTCGATCAACTTCCAAGCTCTTTGAAGACGTTTAAGGAAAAGCTAAGTGCAGATCATTGATGATTGATTTGATTGATTCGTGGTGTGATGCATCTGCTCGTGTCCGGTAGCTGAATGCGAACACTTCTCCCCTCAGACAGCTACTGGGCGGACAACCGTGCGGCATATCTTTGAAACCTGGGTAGAGAGGTGGCCCGCCCCTCCCCATCAGGAAGGGGAATTAAAACATTGAAATAGATACAGATATAATTCTTGTCACAGAGAACCCCTGTAACCTGCCACAATTTAAGCCTCGCAGCGTTTACTCATAACTTTGAATATGAGAGGGGAGTACATGGCGAGTCAAATACATTAGAAAAGTGAGTACAAAATAAATCATTACTTTTAAATTTCCCCCTTCATCTTCTATTTCTATTCAACATCCTCCGACAACGATACTGACATTAATGGTGAACGTTCCCCTCTTCATGCTTTTGTATCGGAAGTGAATGGCCATTGAAGCGAGTCCTTCTTGCCCTCCCTCACAGCGAGTATCCCGCCCTTCCACAAACAAACAAACAAATACACTTAACGAGATTGATAAAGGAGTCCTCAACTGCTATTCAAACATTTGCTCTGCGTTATCCAAAACGAACACAATAACATAAACCATTCGTCAACAGAGGCCAGATTTTTATCTGGAAGGGTGATTGTCCAAGTGATTTAGGGCTCAGCAGAACAGTTTTCATATGGTTACCATCCGACAGATCGTTCAAAGTTTTTAGTTTAAAAAATGCCACACGACCCAACACCAAAATTTCACGTCTTATTCATAACTAGCTTTTGAGTATCCTATGTTCATTTGTTACTGTTCGTAATCATTGCAGTAACACAAGATGAGTGGCATCTAAAGTGCTAAAGCAGCATTTAACTTAGTCAGCTGTGGACATAGCACACATCAATAACCACAATACAGGGTCTCTCATATAAAGACCGTCGAAGCGGCGTTTATACTCTCCGATCCGTAACCTGCAGTATGGGAGGCGCGCGCAAGTAGCCTGTATGTGTTCGACCTCGCAAGCATCAGTCGCCAGTCTGAACCTGCGCTGTTAACATGGTGAGACAGTTATCATTGCAACACCGTGTTTTCATATGTAAAATTTCTGGTTTCTTCTTAACAGTCATAATTCTCGCTATTGGAGTGCAGAAAATCCTAATGGTGTTTATGAAGTCCCTCAGGAAGATTGGTGAACCCCATCTACCCCAGCGCTGCTAGGGCAAAATATTTTGCATTCACAATTTCGTATTATTCCTTATAAAACTTCTTATCAAGTTTAAACATTGCACGCCAAGTACAGCTGTCTCGACAATCCGCTCGCTTTACAGCAGTTCAGCACGCTCCAGCGAACTGCCGGCGCGAAAGAGTGTTGCCGCAGCGAAATTCAAGTCGCTGTGTTGACGCATGCCCTTTAAGCCTCCTTGTGCGAGGGACGTGTGGAGCTCCCTCGAGATTCACAGCGTCCAGTGGCGTATGCTGGTATCAAGACGTGGGCTACCCCTTTTCGATAGTTGGTTTAGGGAACATCAAACCTTAAGCATTTTGAGCTGCAGCCAACAGCCAACGGAGCTGCCCGCTGTGTTGTCAAGGCTGCTTCACAAGCTACTGCCTCGGCCTCTGCCACCGCCAATGCTCAACACCTGATCAATCGAGTTGGTAGCCTAAGGTTTAGCAAATTGAAGTCCAGCTTTGAGGCTAAATGAATAGAATGCTTTGTCTTTCGTCCGACGGCCCCGGTTCAATTTTCAGAATCAACCCCCTCATAGTGTTAATTCCCCTGACTTGTGAACTGGGTGTTTATGACGTCTTCGCCATTCATTTTATTCTTATTAGGTCACCACCAAGCCTATGTAGATGCCATGCACCATTATTAATATTATTATTATTAACATCATAATCATAATCGTTAAATAACAATGTTGAATTTTACAGCGGTCGTACCCATCGTTCAATGGTTAATTATCTTCGTCGGAAGATGAGTGGTGGTGTCCAACCCATGATCATGGGTTCGATTCCAACCAACAAAAGAAAACACTAAACCTGAAATATTGCGTTTCATTTTAGCAGATCTACCAATAACAAGAAAACTATATTACTCCTATAACAGTGTCCTCCTACAACGATGCAGAAGTAAACGGGAGTGAAATACCAGCACTCCGTCATCTATCTTATTTAAGGCAGAAGTGTGAGGTGAGGAAGTATATACGATGAGTAACGCATGGTGATAGTTAGCAGTGGCGATCTGACGGACCGAAGCCTAGCACACCTATCCCCCCGTTCCCCGCGCCTGTAAACAAGCCGCGTGAGGCGAGTCGATGGGAAGGGACGAGAGTCTGGGCTGCAATATCAGTCTCCGAAGCCTTGTTCTCAGAAATACGTGCGACGTGTTTTCTCATTGTTTTCAAGGTTTGCAAATGGAACAATGTGTCGGATGCTTACAATATAACGTGCTTTAGATTTCCATCGCTCGCATTTGAGGTTTGGGCTTCACTGATAGCCTTGGTAGCCCTCAGTATACGCCACTGACAGCGTCTTACGGCGGCAGACCAGCTAGCTTGGGTAAGGTATGTTAGTTGTAACAGTTAACACTGGAAGTGTTCAGCGCCACGCGTCAGACACTACAAGAAAAATATCAATATGCTAACAGTATGGCCACGAGCACATCGTCTTGCTGATAAAAAATAGAGCTGGTTTATGAAACCAATTGTAATAATAAAAGTACATATTTTATTTTGCATTTTGGCATGTATAGAGTATTTAGGTTGCGCAACATGAACACATAGCCAAGCGCGAGATCCAAGAATGTTGTATGCACCTGTCGGTTTACCTGTAATGGTGGTAGACTCTGTCAATTTTTGTAGCGTTGTTCTTGTATTATAGGTGAAGTTTTCTCGAGTTGTGTGACATTCTTCTCGAATATAACAGTGTTATTCGTCGTGAGGAACACTTTCCTACGTCTTTCGTTGTTCATTCAGTTTAGATTAGGATTTTATTTTTAAAAACAAAAAACTACCAGTACATTTCTATAAAAACTATAACATGTACGATTACGATGCATCACCGGGTGAAACTGTAAGTACATTGTTTAAAATCTGCAGTAGCTTTTGTTCTGATGCCGCAGTGAATAGGAAATGGTAATGTGTTAGGGCTGTGTTTGCTATTCCCTTTTAGCAGCTGGAACGAACGTGTTCACCGCACGGCACTGGTAAGGATTTAGCTTCAAATTCCGAGTCACACTAGGGATACTTTTGATTTTGAATATATTTGACCGTTTCGAACTAGTAGGGTTTTTTTCAGGGGTATGTTCCCCCAAATTTGGGCAATTTTGCCCTAAATCAACAAAAATAACTAAGTGTTTGCGTTCTCATATTAACGTATAAATAACATGTAACAGGGGCCCCAGCGGCTCTTAACTTGTGAGCGTGGGTTGGCGACCCTGGGGCCCTTAGCTGAGTCCTGGCATCGCTCCACTTACTTGTGCCAGGCTCACTTTCATCTATTCTATCCGACCTCCCTTCGTCAAGTCTTGTTCTTTTCATACCCCGACGGCATTAGATGCTAACACCTAGGGAGTCTTTCATTTTCACGCCCTTTGTAACCCTTCTCTTTCTTTGGCCGATACCTTCATTTTTCGAAATTTCCGACCCCTTCTCTTTTTTCTCTCTGATTGGCGTTAATAGTGGACGGCTGCCTAGTTGTACTTCCACGACGTTCTTATAGCAACGTATAGATGACGCTACTGACCTAGTATACATAGACTAATACTGGTTGTCATGGTTACAATGGTATCGGGGAATGATGAAGATTATTCCCAGCCCCAAAACGTATTATATTTAATTAGTCTAATGATTTTTAATTTATTATTATTATTATTATTATTATTATTATTATTATTATTATTATTATTATTATTATTATTATTATGCAATTTGCTTTACGTCGCATCGACACGGACATACCTTTCGCCAACAATGGCAAAGTGCTAGGAGAGGGAAGGAAGCGGCCGTGGCCTTAATTAAGGAACAGTCCCAGCATGTGCATGATGTAAAAATTGGAAAACCACAGAAAACTCTCTTGAGGGCTGCCGACAGCGGAGTTCGATTTCACAAATGACAAGTATAGTAAACAAACGTCCGGTGCTCAGAGTAATCCTTCAGAATATTAGAATTCCTTTTGTATCACAAGTGAAGAATCTCCGTGTTACCGTGGACGAACGCATGACTGGACATATTTTAAATATCTTCCAAAAGTTATTCTCAGCTCTACAATCTTTATATAAATATAAACATTTATTTCAAATAACACTTTAACAGAAATTAATCGAAGCACTTTTATTGCCATATTTTGACTATCGTGATGTTTTCAATGATGTGAGGCCACAATAATTTTTCGTAAGGCTACAACGCGCTCAAAATGCAGGAGTGAGATATGCATGCAATTTAAGAAAATAATGACCATATGCCATCATCATTCCTAGAACTCTAGTGGTCGCGACTCCATGTTCCACGTAACCATGAAAAAATGAAATGTCGTATGGCTTTTAGTGCCGGGATATCCCAGGACGGGTTCGGCTCGCCAGGTGCAGGTCTTTTTTTTTTTTTTTTTTTTTTTTTTTTTTTGATTTGACACCCGTAGGCGACCTGCGCGTCTTGATGAGGATGAAATGATGATGAAGACAACACATACAACCAGCCCCCGTGCCATTGGAATTAACCAATTAAGGTTAAAATCCCCGACCCGGCCGGGAATCGAACCCGGGACCCTCTGAACCGAAGGCCAGTACGCTGACCGTTCAGCCAACGAGTCACGTAACCATCATACATTGATATGAATAAACCGGAGACGTAACTCTTGTCTCACAAATATTAAGACATGTCTCAAATGTATATGAATAAAAAAGCGATGTCTCAGCAGTGACCTTTGCTCCTTGAGACACAGCTCGTTAGCGGATTCTCTCGAAGACAAGTCTCCAAATGTATATGAATAAACTGGAGTTTAGTCTCTCTGAATGGAGACTTGTCTCAGAATTTCTTGAGACAGCCCAGAAGGTGACTCAAGCCGATAGAATCAGACTGAAAACGTGATGGCGGAGTTTATGATGGTTTTACAACGGAGAAGAAAAATGTATAAAGTACGAAGAGATTCTCTCGAACATGATTATAAAGATCTCTACTGTTTCCGGAAAGAAAATGTGGAATGGTTAGCACAACATTTGCTGGAGCCAATACACGAGAAATTCATATAACAATAATGATAAAGATGATAATGATAGCCATTAGCGATAGGATTTACATGCATCATAAAGTCTAAAAGTCCGCCTCTGTGGTGTAGTGGTTAGCGTGATTAGCTGCCACCCCCGGAGGTCCGGGTTCGATTCCCGACTCTGCCACGAAATTTGAAAGGTGGTACGAGGATTGGAAGTTAGTCAACTCAGCCTCGGGAGGTCAATTGAGTAGAGATGGGTTCGATTTCCATCTCAGCCATCCTGGAAGTGGTTTTCCGTGGTTTCCCCACTTCTCCTCCAGGCAAATGCCGGGATGGTACCTAACTTCAGGCCACGGCCGCTTCCTTCCCTCTTCCCTGCTTGTCCCATCCAATCTTCCCATCCCTCTACAAGGCACCTGTTCAGCATAGCAGGTGAGGCCGCCTGGGTGAGGTACTGGTCATTCTCTCCAGTTGTATCCCCCGATCCAAAGTCTGAAACTCCAGGACACTGCCCTTGAGGCGGTAGAGGTGGGATCCCTCGCTGAGTCCGAGGGAAAAACCGACCCTGGAAGGTAAACAGATTAAGAAGAAGAAGAAGAAGAAGAAGATAAAGTCTAAAATGTTCAAAATCAAACCAGAAATATGCAAAATCGTACAACATACAAATCTGAAAAATTTTCTAATTATTAAATTAATTTAATTATTCTTAATCTATTCCATATTTGTGATTTTTTCTGTACGTTGAAATTTTTCCATTCACAAAATACGACTAACATTTTATAAATAAAACTAATTCACAATCACGGAACAGACCGAAACATAGGCTAGCTATGTTTAAGATATGACTTAAAATTATACAAGGCTTTCATTATTCACTTTATCCTGCTCCTTAGCTGAATGGTCAGCGTAGTACTCATCGGTTCAGGGGGCTCCCGGGTTCGATTCGCGGTCGGGTCAGAGATTTTAACCTTATATCCTCAACATACATTCCTGCAACTTTCACACAACACTATCCGCCACTACAATAATACGGCAGATGACACCCATCCTCTCGGAGGGTCTGCCTTACAAGGGCTGTACCAGGCTAGAAATTGTCACACGAAATTATTACCTATTATTATTATTATTATTATTATTATTATTATTATTATTATTATTCACATTTTGATATCTGGAAGGATATTTCTTCAAGTCTGAAAATTATCGCTCTCTATCACATGTAGGCCATATGGTACTGAACGAATGTGCGAGTATCTTTGGTCCTCGTGTAAGCTATCCCATTTATGTTTACTTCAAGTGCCGTAAAATTCCCTGCCCATGCCTTTTTCGATTGCACTGTTTCTAAGTTTATTTAAAAGTTTCAACCGGCGGCTCGTGCCCTTGAAAAAACTATGCTGTAACTTGTTTCACAACATTTAATAGATTCGCATAATGACATTATTCGGCCAATGATTTGCTGCCTCTATGAATGCTGCTCTTTCTCAACCATCGCACCAAAATCTCACTTGCGCCCAATACTACAAGGGAAGCATTTGGTTTGGATCAGACAGATTTCGATGAAACTTCGACGAATTGTCAATCCACCTGTCTTAAATTTATTGATGATATTCACTTTGTCATAAAATCAATGACATTGTTATAATTAATTGCTAAAGAACAGCTGGGTGGTTTGCAGCTGTATTGACCTCGCGTATGCACTGTAGAAATGCACTGATAGTTCTATTTTAAAGTTACATTAAACAGTGCGCTTTAGAGTGAAAATTAGATTTTGACAACGTGAACAGAATGTTTTGCTCGTCAAACCCATTTTACTAACATGCACAGTATATGAATATTTCAAAATATCAGGCTTTTAATACTTCTCTGTCGTTTACAATTGAAGCTAAAATATGTAATATGAAATCCTTGTCATTTGTATATAAACTTCCACGCTATGAATAGCCTTAAACGTTCGCATTCTTGCTTGAGTCATTCATTTTGTCACACTGCGAGTAATCTATATAACAACGTCAATCATGCAGCGATGTTCTGATGTCTTAATTGATCATCCTACCATATTTCATTGAAATCGCTGCCATCTACACACCACGTTCCATTTAAAACTGGAGCAAGAATTTACTGTCAATAAATACCGGTAGGAAAATATTATTTCACGGCAGAACGGTTATCACCATTGAGTTCCGGATATCTTAGCTCATCATGTTACTAAGTTTCATTGTAATTTGTCCGGTCCAAATCAATCAACTCCCTTGTTAGTTATATTCGTTTATGAATTTGGATAGCATTTTGTATTATTTCTATGTTTTTAAAGTTTGAAATTTAGACAGTTTATGCAACATTATATAGGTACTGGTTGTATACTACATACCAGGTGAGTTGGCCGTGCGGTTAGGGGCACGCGGCTGTGAGTTTACATCCGGCAGGTAGTGGATTCAAGCCCCACTCTCGGCAACCCTGAATATCGTTTTCCGTGGTTTCCCATTTTCACACCAGGCAAATGCTGGGACTGTACCTTAAGTAAGGCCACGGTCGCTTCCATCCCGCTCCTAAACCTATCCCATCGTCGCCGTAAGACCTATCTGTGTCGGTGCGACGTAAAACAATTGTAGAAAAAAGTACATTATATGCAGAAATACCCCTAGCTATGCACAGGTGTGATCAATAAACTCTTTGTATTCGTGAATAATGAAATACGAAGCGTGTTTAAAAAGTGTTTGAGTGACATTCAATGACCGCAGGAAATTATGCATTTGAATGTGGATCCCAAATGTGATGATAAATACAATGTAACTTCTTACACAATATCTTGAAGGAAACTTACAAAAAAGAGAAACCTTAAATCAGTCGTTCCCAAGCTGGGGTCCAAGAATACCAAGTGTACGAGCCACTACGTTTACGTAAGGCTAGAAAGAATTGAAATAATAACTATAGTGATTATTGAATATTGATTAATACGAAAGGTGTAGTTAGCAGAATAGGCTCCCAACTGAAACACAACTGAAGAAGAAAAGGCTGTCAAGAACTATTCTAAATGAAAAAAATATCGGTGGGTGTTCCATTTCGGTTGTACTTGTTTGTTCTGCTCTTTTCTCCCTTTCATGTAAAAGATTCTCCATTTGCAGTTGCAAAACCTGTTTTTGCACTGAAATTTCTTCTGTTTTTTTCGAGAACACGCTGTCGCTTTTCAATCTTTTTCGCTTGTAAATCTAACACTTTCATCTGTTCCAACAAAACCACTCTTTATAGCTCTCCAATAAATTGTTAATTCACTCGTCAGCTGACAGATACCAGAACCAGTGTGTGAGACTCGTCTCAAGCGGAAGGAGACAAGTCTCGTTAGCGAGAAACAAACTTTATTCATATACATGACGAGTTCTGTCTCGCAAGTGACTTCCGTCTCAATCCTCCTTCGAGACTTGTCTCCGAGTTACATCTCATTTTTATTCATATCACCCATATTGCCTCTCCTCCACCGCATTCTTACTACAGCTTCCCCAGCTTACCTTTCTTCGCGTTTCCATTACTTCTCCAACGTCGACAACAGAAATACATGGGGTCATACATCAAACCTGCTCGTCATTCCTCACCATCGAACAACTTATTTTCTGTGTTTGCCGCACGAGAATGGGGAGCGTTTAGAGGATGACGTCAGAGGAGTATTTATCACAGTGTCATTTAAAAGAGCGATAAGAGGTACAACAGGGTGCGAGTGAACTCTGCAATTTTCTGGTCTTTCATTGATCGTGTCATTACATCATCATTATTATTTATTATTATTATTATTATTATTATTATTATTATTATTATTATTATTCCATCACCTTGAGATCAATGAGTTGCAAAGCGAAGCACAGCTGCTCAGAAGTGAAGGCAGAACGCCGGAAGGCTCGGCGATTTCCGAGCTGTGCGCTATGAGTCACTGGGAAGTGATCATTCAACCATCGCCAAGCAGCTGTGGAAATCGTTGGATATCCTTTAGAAGTTTAGAATGTACGTCACCATTCACACGAAACAATCAGCTGTATTCAATAAGTAATCAACGCACGGAGTCTTAAATTTTGATATTGGCATTGAGTGTGTCCCAAAAATATACTCATGTCCGCCTGTATGGTGTAGAGGTTACTGTAATTAGCTGTCACCCGCGGAGACCCGGGTTCGACTACCGACTCCGCCATGAAATTTGAAAAGTGGTACGAGGTCTGGAGCGGAGTCCACTCAGCCTGGAGAGGTCAGCTAAGTAGAGTGGAATCGATTCCCACCTCAGCCATCCTCGAAGTGATTTTCCGTGGTTTCCCACTTGTCCTCCTGGCAAATGCAGCGATGGTACCTAACTTAAGGCCACGACCTCTTCCTTGACTATTCCTTCCAATCTTTCCACGCCCCACAATGCCCCTGCTCTGCATAGCAGGTGGGACCGCCTGGGAGAGGTATTCGTCCTCTTTCCCAGTTGTATCCCTGACCCGCTGAGGCCGGGGGTGAAACTAAAAGCCTGGACGGTGTAAATGTAAATCCACAGCCTGTTCCTAGTCATTCGACTGGGTCGGGAATGGAATGGATGAAGCCCCCAACTAGTGGCGAGGGTAGGAACTCTGCCGGCTGCTGAAACCTGGCGCACTCCTCTGGAGAGGTGATTAATGACTAACAGATGAAATGATAATGGAGAGTGTGGCTGGAATGAAAGATGACAGGGAAAACCAGAGTACCCGGAGAAAAACCTGTCCCGCCTCCGCTTTGTCCAGCGCAAATCTCACATCGACTGACCGGGGTTTGAACCACGAAACCAGCTATGAGAGGTCGGCGCGCAGCCGCCCGAGTGTCGGAGGCTCTGTAAACTGACTAATGGAACAATTAGCCTTGCATCTAAATTCAAAGAAGCCTCAGTGGTTTGTTATCCTCTGTTATCAAATTTTATACAACTATTTAATGAAAATTAATTCGTTTAATATATAGCAGTTTTAAAATCTCAGTTTCCCTTCAGAAAACACATGTTTGCACAGTCTCTACATTGTCCTTTACCGGGCGAGTTGGCCGTGCGGTTAGGGGCGCGCAGCTGTGAGCTTGCATCCGGGAGATAGTGGGTTCGAATCCCATTGTCGGCAGCCCTGAAGATGTTTTTCCGTGGTTTCCGATGTTCACACCTTAATTAAAGCCACGGCCGCTTCCTTCCAACTCGTAGCCCTTTCCTATCCCATCGTCGCCATAAGACCTATCTGTGTCGGTGCGACGTAAAGCACCTAGCAAAATAAAAGCATTGTCCTTCATAAGAGGCTTGCGGTGGTGTCTCAGAAGCGCACTTATCGACACTACTACACTGGGGCGAAACGCTGGTAATTTCACGGTTAAAAAAGCCTAAAGAGATTAATTTTTTTAAAACATGTAATCAAATTAATTGACAAACACCCCTTTTGATTTGGGCTGAAATTTCTTTCTTTCTTTCTTTCTTTCTTTCTTTCTTTCTTTCTTTCTTTCTTTCTTTCTTTCTTTTTTCTTCGTTTCCCCTTCTTACTCTTCTTATTGTTCTTCAATCCTTCGATTTTCAAATTCTCTCTGCTTCAATAATATTTTAATGCATATAATTGTAATATAAATCAAATGTTTGCCAAATTCGCGTGTTGTACTACTAACAATGCAGAAGAACAGGCACTAGAAACGTATCTTCAGACTATTCATTCAAGAATTACAATGTATATAATTCAATAACAAGTGTGTATTTATGTAAATATTTATCAGTGTTAAATAGCCGAAGAAGAGGCAAAAGATATTCTCAGAAGGAAAAGAAAATAATAAATACAAATTTGTACTTGCCTGTAAATATGATCATAGAGATAAGACAGTATGTAGGGCCTATACTGTGTGAGGCAGTGAACACGATTTTCACTTATTAGGTAATTGTAGAGAAACAAGTAAGTTTATTGAGTGCCAAACATCGGAAACTACTAGGAAAAGGGGATGAGCAGATTATTATAAGGTGGGTTATCAAGGAATGGGAAGACGGAGGAGAGTTGAACAGGTATCTATGTGCGATAAAAAAATTCCTGTGAGAAAAAGATGAGAGAGGGAGTCATGGGTGTAATAGGTGTATGTGCAAGAGATGTAAAGGGGCTGCCTGGCCGAGGTGGTAAAGGCGTGCTCGGTTCGCCCGGAAGGACGTGGGTTCGAATCCCCGTCAGGAAGTCGTAAAATTTAAGAAACGAGATTTCCACTTCCGGAGGTGCATATGGCCCTGAGGTTCACTCAGCCTACACCAAAAATGAGTACCAGGTTAATTCCTGGGGGCAAAGGCGGCCGGGCGTAGAGCTAACCACTCTACCTCATCACGTGCTGAGGTTACCTTCACCTTCCACTCCTCCAAGGGCTTTCATGGCCTGTACGGAGGTGACTTTGCTTTGCAAGAGATGTAAAGTGAGAGGAGTGAATAAGGAGGCGGAATTGGAGTGGAGTTGGAAAAGGTTGAAGAATGAAGATGGTTATGAGTTTGGAGATGTATGGTGGTTGGTGTTTGTGTTCGGGGTTATGTGTTCGGAATGATGATGTGTGTTTAAGGGAGGCTTGGTTAATAGTATGATGATATTCAATGGATGGAGTTTGGTTGGTAAAATTTAACAGTAAGTGAAGTGCTGACGATTTGTACATAGTGAAGGAGGTAGAATTCTAGCCTCGAGGTTAAGTATGGCCAAGTGATAATGAAGAACACTGAGTTAGTGGAGTAGTGAATTATATAGTATGCTATTATTATTATTATTATTATTATTATTATTATTATTATTATTATTATTATTATTATTACATTGTGAACATGTATTTGGGCTGGAGTTATGTTCATTAACAGTAAATACAAATACAAATATGAACATAACTTAAAAAGAAAAGAAAAATAAATTGCTCAATAAACGGGGGCCAGTGAGATCCACTATGGCGGGTGCGGTGTTATGCGGACTTACCCTGAGATGCCCCTCCGTTGGTGGTGGTGATCTCTGCGTCAGAGGAGAAAAATGAATGTCAATAAAAGGTCGCAATTTACAAACATACAACACAAAATTCAGAATTAACAATAATCCCCTTACAATGGCCCTAAAGCTAGTGTAGGAATAGAAATAACATGGTTCTGTTAAGGAATCCGAAAAGAAGACAAGTACTCTGCTGTTTCTTGACAGTCACATCAGGTTGTTAGCTCGGGACAATCAAACCCCAATATGTAATCTCCTCGAAGTACGCTCCATTCTCCCCGCCAGGTAAATGTGAACAATGTGGAAGGAATGTAATCTCGTCTAGTGTCTACAAAAAAGAAGAAAAGTTTCACTTTGAAGTGTATTTCCTTTTAAACGTTTGGCAATCGTGGTTTCTTCTCCGTGACAGATGTTAAGGCGGTGAAGACAAGAGTAGTTCATGCGGAAGGATGTAGGTTTAGATTCTTCTGAATTTGTATAAAACATTCTTCAGCAAATTCCAATTATTTCCGACATCAATTGAGGCACCCAGCCTCATTTTTATTTTGCCGGGAAGTCCTTCCTGGTTGATCGAGATTCGAACCGCAAACTTTTAAGAATTTCATGTTTTAATGTCGAAAATAATTATCAGGCAAAGAAGGAGACCGCTCTTCTTCTATGTGCAGAATGCTTTGTGCTTTTCTGTCTTTAGCAACATGGTAGAATTCTTCAGTGCTATTTATGCCTGTCCAGTCTTTAATATTCTTCTCCTCCTTCTTACTCTTCGGTGCCCTTAAATTTTGCCTTTCAAATTTAGATGTAAAACTGCACATCTTCACCACGCATAACATGCACTAGGTATGCAATTTTTCTGCATTTGATGGTGGTTACCAGTTCCTTTTTTTTCATTTTTACTCTTTGTAATACTTGTTCATTAGTGGCATGGTGAATCCACGAGACTCTGAGCATTCTTCTATGAAGCCAAAGTTCTAAGACTTTCAGTCTTCTGATGGTCGCCTCTTTTAACGTCCAAGCTTCAACCCCATAAAGGAGAGTAGACCAAATAATATAACATCTTATAATACACTGCAGAAGTTTTAAATTTAATGCATCATCACACAATAATGTCTTCACCTTCCTGAATGTTCATCTTGCAATTCCTATTCGGCTCTTAATTTCTAAGTCTGGGTTCAAATCATCCAACAACCAAGGTATCTAAGTTTATTTACTTGTTGAATTTTCTAAATTGTGCCGAAATTTGAATGGCCGGAAAGGTTTCAAATTGTGAGTCTTGGATAGCTCTATCAAACTAAAAAAAAACACACAAATGTCAAAAATAATTTCTGGTCTAAAATCGGCTGTTTCCTTACTCGTTTTCTTTTTGAGTCAAATCCTAGCCAAATCAATTATTTACAGAATTCTTTCTGTAATACTATCGGGAATTTTTTGATTTTTGAAAAGTGTCCAGACCGAATGTAGTTATAAGAGCTTAAGTGAAACTCTGCATCAAGGACATGAAAGATATACACTGCTAAACATACTCGTTACAGCGCCCCTGGTTGAAGCACAGCGAACTAACATTTGTCTGCAACTGTCATGGCGGCTGCCACTTCTTGGTCTTGACAGTTAGCCCTTATCAGTTCAATGAGTTGATGAGATTATACGTTATTGCAAATTAAACATATATTTAAGAATAAACACGACATTTTCAAACATGCTTAATGTTGCATTGATGTTATAACGGAATAAGCGCAGAGAATATGGTGAGCATTTGCTTGGTTAAAACGAGAATTACGTATGTAGAAGAATAATTCGGCGTCATGCACTAACAATAAAGTTATTCACTACAGAAAGACCTGCTATCCGTACAGCAGTTCATTGAGGAATTCACACGCGTAGAGAAAGATACTACTGCCTTTTCATGACATATCTTCAGTGTCCCTCTGGTATAATTTTTTAATTTTGCTTCTTTGTCTGGTTTGTTACGTGTTATGCTTTTTGCTACTTATGGCTACTTTCTTAGAACTGCTGTGCAACATGCAGCACATATATCCGTTGGCTGCGGTGTAGAATATCTCTACGACATCCTCTGCCTGCCGTAAGGAGCCACTAAATGGGGTAACCCCAGATTCTAAAGTTGAGAACACCTGATCCCTGGTTGAGTGTAGCATTCCTTCCACATACGGTATCCTACCAGCTTTACCACTTTGATATTTCTACCGGACCTCTCTTGGTCAAACCTCGCCTAACTTCATTCGACTGAATTCTTAGCCTACATTTATTTATTTATTTATTTATTTATTTATTTATTTATTTATTTATTTATTTATTTTAGTTTAACCTTGCACACCTTCTCAAAGACCGTACTCCATCACACAACAACCTCTGCAGATCCTTTCTATGGCAGATTCAGAGGAAATAAGCATATGTTTTGCTTACAAGTGTCATGGCTGCCAGTGGTTCAAGTAGATTCAAAGAGATGGCCATCAGATTAGCAGTCTATATTTTTAATGTCGTTGCTCTGCATTGACTCACATTAGCGCTCGTAACGGTAGAAAAAGGCAAACTGCTAATCTAATCACGGCCAACTGGATCCTTCGTTGCGATCCTTGATCTAATCTACCGGTTAACGATGATTAAGAAAAGGATTGTGAATTTTAGGAATAAATTAAGAATAAACTAGCAGTTTCCCCCGCTGGCTCCGCCCGCAATATACAGAGTATGGTGTTGTTCGTTACTATTCTCACGGATGTATTTGCAAAGTTCCCACTTAATGAAATAAAGCACATGATCTGCTGTGGTAATAGAATGTAATATTATGTCAACAGACCACTTAAAAATACATCACACAAAGAAATTGAATTAAACGTTCCTTCGAACAACACTACGCGCCGAACTGTTAAAACGTCCTTCAAAGATCTTCGTCATGGATACTAATAATAATAATAATAATAATAATAATAATAATAATAATAATAATAATAATAATAATAATAATAATAATAATAATAATAATCGTATGGCCTCAGCTACCGTGTGCAGACATTTCAATTTGACGCCATCTGGCTGTCTGCTCGTCAATTTCGACATTCCGTTTTACTCAAGGCCCCCACTAGATGGCAGACCGAGTAAACCGAAACTCTCTTGGGCGTCTATGGCTGAGATTTAATGAATTTTGTCGGGTAAACGCCAAATGTATCACCAGAGATCTTTTACATGCAGACATTGTACGACATGGAGGGTCGAATGGACTTTTCTCCGCCCTTCAAAAATCCTACTACCTCTGCCGGGTTTGAACCCGCTATCTTGGGATCCGGAGGCCGACACTCTACCGCTGATCCACAGAGGCAGCTTCGTCATGGAGACAAATGTACTCATAACTTTTCTGCGAATCTACCAATATAAGTAGTTATTACCTCAAAAGATCCACTGAGTGTTTTTAGACCAAAATGAACTGCGTACCTCAGTTAGAAAGAAAGATATGATTGCTTCAATCAGAAAAAATGTTGAATGAGACGTCAAATAGAATGTGCACTCATAACATTCTCCAGAATTAACCACTTTGAATAGTTAAGAGCTCAAATGAAAGATCCGCTGAGTGTTCTTTGGTCAAAACGAACTCCGTACATCAATTAGAACCAAAGATATGATTGCTTCAAAGAGACAAAAAATTTAAAATCGAATAATTTGAGGAAGCGGAAGTTAAGTGATTTATAGTAGCTGACGACAAATCTGTGCACGAATACTTTTCAGTTAAATAATGAAGGAAATCGACCGGATAGAATAGCCGGACTGACTGACTTTAGTTTTCATATTTTTTTAAAAATACGGTGTATATACACTGACTGACAGAGCAAGTGCAACACCAAAAAGGAGTGGTCAGAACTTTATGCCAATTGCAGGGTAGACTGACGTCACTGAGGTATGCTCATGATGTGAAATGCGCCGCTGTGCTGCGCACGTAGCGAACGATAAATGGGACACGGCGTTGGCGAATGGCCCACTTCGTACCGTGATTTCTCAGCCGACAGTCATTGTAGAACGTGTTGTCGTGTGCCACAGGACATGTGTATAGCTAAGAATGCCAGGCCGCCGTCAACGAAGGCATTTCCAGCAGACAGACGACTTTACGAGGGGTATGGTGATCGGGCTGAGAAGGGCAGGTTGGTGGCTTCGTCAAATCGCAGCCGATATCCATAGGGATGTGTCCACGGTGCACCGCCTGTGGCGAAGATGGTTGGCGCAGGGACATGTGGCACGTGCGAGGGGTCCAGGCGCAGCCCGAGTGACGTCAGCACGCGAGGATCGGCGCATCCGCCGCCAAGCGGTGGCAGCCCCGCACACCACGTCAACCGCCATTCTTCAACATGTGCAAGACACCCTGGCTCTTCCAATATCGACCAGAACAATTGAAGGAGGCCTGCACTCCCGGCGTCCGCTCAGAAGACTACCATTGACTCCACAGCATAGACGTGCACGCCTGGCATGGTGCCGGGCTAGAGCGACTTGGATGAGGGAATGGCGGAACGTCGTGTTCTCCGATGAGTCACGCTTCTGTTCTGTCAGTGATAGTCACCGCAGACGAGTGTGGCGTCGGCGTGGAGAAAGGTCAAATCCGGCAGTAACTGTGGAGCGTCCTACCGCTAGACAACGCGGCATCATGGTTTGGGGCGCTATTGCGTATGCTTCCACGTCACCTCTAGTGCGTATTCAAGGCACGTTAAATGCCCACCGCTACGTGCAGCATGTGCTGCGGCCGGTGGCACTCCCGTACCTTCAGGGGATGCCCAATGCTCTGTTTCAGCAGGATAATGCCCGCCCACACACTGCTCGCATCTCCCAACAGGCTCTACGAGGTGTACAGATGCTTCCGTGGCCAGCGTACTCTCCGGATCTCTCACCAATCGAACACGTGTGGGATCTCATTGGACGCCGTTTGCAAACTCTGCCCCAGCCTCGTACGGACGACCAACTGTGGCAAATGGTTGACAGAGAATGGAGAACCATCCCTCAGGACACCATCCGCACTCTTATTGACTCTGTACCTCGACGTGTTTCTGCGTGCATCGCCGCTCGCGGTGGTCCTACATCCTACTGAGTCGATGCCGTGCGCATTGTGTAACCTGCATATCGGTTTGAAATAAACATCAATTATTCGTCCGTGCCGTCTCTGTTTTTTCCCCAACTTTCATCCCTTTCGAAGCACTCCTTCTTGGTGTTGCATTTGCTCTGTCAGTCAGTGTATATTCTTATATTTTATTATACTTTATTTACCTAAATTCCTAGCTCATATCTGTAGAATATTCCCAACATTGAGTTGCTTGCCTGAAGGGCTAGAACTGTGGATTTTTGTAACACCACGTACAATATTCCCACTGGGATTAAGAAAATGTTACTCTTGGGAGCTAGTTGCTTCTTGCTTCTGAGCCCGAATCTCTAATTTCAAATACCGTCTCCCTTGGCGAATTGTGTTTTCATCAAACATTTCCTCCTTAGAAAACCTCCCCTAATGGGTGGGGGCGGTAGAATAATACCCGCGGCATCTGATTGAATCTGAGGTACGATTCACCCATTTGCCGCACGCATTCGTGAGTCTGGCAGTCTCTTTAGTATCTGTTTGTTTCTTTTTTTTTCCTTACTGCAAGGGAGATGTTCAATGAATTTCCAATCTCTTTGGAATCATTTAAGAAAAGGCTAGAAAAACAACAGATAGGGAATCTGCCACCTGGGCGACTGCCCTAAATGCAGATAGGTACTGATCGTTCCCCTGCCTGTCGTAAGAGGCAACGAAAAGAGGCTGCGGGGGTTCTCAACTTGGGAGCGTTTGTTTGCTACAAGGGGCCCTTAGCTGAGTCTTGGCATTGCTTCCACTTACTTGTGACTGACTCCTCACTTTCATCTATCCTATCGGACTTCCCTTGGCCAACTCTTGTTCTTTTCCGACCCCAACGGTATTAGGGCATTCGAGACCAAGGCAGTCTTTTATTTTCACGTCCTTCGTGGCTTTTCTTTGACCGATACCTTCATTTTCGTCGGGCTGAGTACCTCATCTTGGCAGGTTCGATCCCTGTTCAGTTCGGTGGTATTTGAAGGTGCTCAAATACGTCAGCCTTGTGTCGGTATATTCACTGGCACGTAAAAGAACTCCTGCGGGACTAAATTCCGGTACCTCGGCGTCTTCCAAAACCGCAAAAGTAGTTAGTGAGATGTAAAAACAATGACATAATTATTAATTCTTCATTTTTCGAAATTTTGACCCCTTTCAACTTTTCTCTGTGATTAGTGTTAATAAAGGATGGTTGGCTAGTTGTACTTCCTCTTAAAACAATAATCACCACCATTCTTACAAAGAAAATATTCGAGTAATAAGAAAAAACAGTCTGGAGGTACAAAACTGTCCTGCTAGGGTTAATCATTCTCAACATATAAATACTGTCTGAAGGTTTGTGTTAGCAATGATAACTCTTTCACGAAGTCCTTGAAGTTAAATGATTTTCTCTCCACACTTTTAACAGGCCACCAATCTCAACATGAGCGTCTGTCACGGTATAATAAACCTGCTGTTTCAAACGTGTCAGTTCTTGGCAAATAGATCTCAACAGAGCAATATTCCAACCATGTAGTCTAAAAATAAACTTCTTCATTCCGCTTCAAAAGTAAATATTGGAGCACATCAGACTCGGAGAAGCAGCGCTTGTTTGAGCTACAATATGCTTCCACGGCATAAGAGCAAACATTAGGCTCCATTACTGGTAGCTATGGAGACTTACTTGAGTTAGTTTTACTCACAGGCATGTAAGTCCACAGAACGGCGAAAGAGGCCACTTGTGAACTAACGCAGAATATTACAAACCGTATGTTTAGGAAAATAGCAATACTAGGGCTTTGATTTAATTAATTAATTGTACTTGATATAGAGTCCCACCTGGTAGCCATTATCACTAAAGCGTCAAGTCTAAGGCCATGGTTAGCTGGTTCGAGTCCCGTTGCCGGAAAATAATATTAGTGTCAGAATATTGGCCTGCAGGGCAGAAAGGTGGTGGTAAGGAAAATTGTTAATGGAAAAGCTTGTATATAAATCATGTAAATAAACACTTAAAACCAAATATATATTATGTACAACATCTTGATAAAACTTAACTTGTGAATACCTCAAACTACAGAATAAAAGAAATAAACAAGGAACAAATACGATTAGCCAACAGGCCAAACGCCTTCCATATCCTTATTTCCACACATCTCCTAAATCCATCACTTCAGCTTTTACCCGCCTGAATCTCTTGGCCAGAGAGAGGCGTTAGCATCTAGGTGGCCCGCCCCGCCCCGTTCAGAAGATGAATGAAGCTTAAAGAAGGGTTAATTACCGAGCGAGTGGTTTGGGTCACCCAGATGTCAGCTTGCATTCGGTAGACTCGAGTCCCACTGTCGGCACCCCTGAAGATGGTTTTCCATGGTTTTCCATTTCCAGACCAGGTACATACTGGAGCTGTACGTTAATCAAGGCCACGGTTGCTTCCTTCCCCCTCCTATCACTTTCCTATCCCATAGATGCCATACAACGTACCTGTGTCGGTGCGAAGTAAAGGTAATAATATTATTAATAATTATATGCACGGAAGAGTGAAAGAAAAATGCTAGAAAAAAATTCCAGGTCCAAATCTAATGAAGAATTGGGGGGTTAAGTAACAAAATCTCGTATCTCACAATGCTCTTCCTAGCCATTATTTTCCTTAAGACTGGTCACGCCTCCCAGCTACATATGGACATGCAGTCCATTAGAACAGTGTTCAGTGTGTTCATTTTCTCATGCTGAAGTGTAAAGTAAAATGAAGCTTAAATACACTACACCAGAGGTGCTGTGCTGGGCCCATTGCGGCCGGCGTGACATCTCGTAAATGCGGGCAGCTTACGTAGCAAGCATACGTCACAGTGAAACGAAAGAGCGAACACACTTTGCAGGGAAGTGGAGCAGTGACTTTCGTTTCTCATTACGAAACTTTCATCCTCTATTCAGCTAAATGGTGATTGGGGTACAGTATTTAAGAAATAGAATCGCTATAATTGCAAGAAGACCGACCTTTTCAAGGTATTCCGGTTTTATTTATATAATCAGTTTTATTTTCTTATATTTATACATTCAAAGAAAACTAGCACGTTATAATTTTTGTATTCAAATTTACAAAGTTACAGGGCTTAAGCGTACAGGTACGGTTTACAATTCCTTGCATGGGAATGACAGTAAATAAAAATAAATAATAATCGTATGGCCTCAGCTACCGTGTGCAGACATTTCAATTTGACGCCATCTGGCTGTCTGCTCGTCAATTTCGACGTTCCGTTTTACTCAAGGCCCCCACTAGATGGCAGACCGAGTAAACCTGAGATTTAATGAATTTTGTCGGGTAAACACCAAATGTGTCACCAGAGATCTTTTACACGCCGACATCGTACGACATGGAGTGTCGAATGGACTTTTCTCCGCCCTTCAAAAATCGGACTACCTCTGCCGGGTTTGAACCCGCTATCTTGGGATCTGGAGGCCGACACTCTACCGCTGATCCACAGAGGCAGTTGGGAATGATTGTATTTCCATTTGTTAAAAAAGTAATTAATTCCTGTTATTCATTCAGCAAAAAAGTAATATATTTACATAATTAAACAAGTGTATTACTTGATTTTGCAGTGCTGTAGTGTTGTTTGAATTTCCCTGTTCATTGGACTAGAAAATAAATTGTATTTAAAACTTACCGGGCGTCCTATGATAATAGCTAGCCTCTAAATAGCGAGGGAGTTTTATCACGAGTGAGGAGATAGATATTTACTATTATTATTATTATTATTATTATTATTATTATTATTATTATTATTATTATTATTAGGAGTACGCCCATCCCCCAGTTCCGGATTATCCGGAATTAAGGGAGAGAACACGCTTTGTTGAATTTTTTGAATTTTGATACATCCCTTATATTTTTATTTTCCTCTTATATTTGTTTAACTATACTAAGTATATTTGTTTTGTCCTAGACGTTAGCAATGCTATATTGTCTGGGGACAACATGTATCTTATTTTAACTTATTTATACACTTAAAACAAGAGTGATCATTATCAAACATTCAAACATACAATATAACTGCTCACCTCGCGGCAAACAAACAAAAACAACACACACTTCTACTTCACAGCAGAAATAATTTAAATAATTGTAAATACCCACTTTCCAGCAGATACTACATATATTATGTCAAACATTTTCAGGCAAGACACAAAAGCGCTTCCACAGGCATTTAAAGAACCTTTTAAGGTGTATCACACTAGTCCAATGCTTGCTTAAATGTCACCATGTATCTTACCTCTACCATTTTTGACGCAAGTAATAGTTTAACAGTAACAGTACTTTTAGTTAGTGCTAGTCTCTTCATTTCTTTCTGCCACATACTTTTTAACATACAAAAACACTTTGCTAATCTTCCTGGAGTGATCCATTCTTTATTTAACCACTTAGCTATTGTATAAAATTCGTTCTCTCTTTGTACTTGTCATTTATATTCATCACCAAGTATTTAGTTCTCAGTGCATCAGTCCCCCTACATACTCTCAATAGATGAGCTTCTTCCATTATTTCTCCACAAGGATTTTCATTATGGTTCTCTCTCAGCCCCTTATTTTTATATATCCCCATTAGCCACCACACCTCTTAGTTCTCTGTTTGGGAGCCTTTCTTTCCTTATTGACATATTTTAAATAATTCCACAAAATTCCGCTAGTGTTCTTTTGGTTTCACATTCTGCCCTAATCATCTGTTTCTCTATGTCCCTCACTCTTATGGTTACTTTTTTGATGAATCTCTTGTCTTTACTGTTCATCTCTTTATCCCAGTATTCTCCGCTTCCTATTCTGTCTAGCATGCTTTTCATTTTCGACACCCAATAATCATCATCTAGGTGTTTCATCTGGTGTTGGTATGCTAGGTTCAATATTTCATCAATATTTCCCTCCCCTCTCCCCCTTCTTAATCTTAAGCAATATTAGATATTTACTATCCAAGATTAAAATACAACAACAATGTAAATGTATCTACAGTATGCCTTCAGATAAATAACCTAACTGATTTTTCCCGATAAGCATAATTGGGTTGTTGGTGAGTTTATCAGGTAATTTAAACACAAGGAACCGCAAACCACAGGTTAAACATCTTAACTCTGCATTACCATATTTACGCGAATAATCCCCGCACCCTAACTTTAGGAAGGCTGATTTTGAAAAAAGAAATGCCAACATTGACTCAAATAAAACCCGCACCCCAATTTAGTCCCTCATTTTAAAAAAATGCGGGTATTATTCGCGTAAATACGTATTAGGAATGCTCCTAAAGCACCTCTTAAAATTTAACTTTGAAAATTGTAATTCATTACGTAGATTACAAAAATATTTGAGTTTGTAGGCCTAACTCTTTATTCTATTCGGTCAAACTATATAAACTGCTATGAACATAAATTTCTTACAACGTAAACTGAAAATGACGTAGATTTCTGCTCTCTCTCTCTTTCATTATTTCCTGCTTCCATTTCAAACTCGCGTATCACCGCAGTGATCGAGAAAGACTGAGTGAACTTCGCCCAACCTTCGCGGTTTGTGACGTAGCCACAACGTCACAGTGGCTGAATAGCATACGCTGCGCTCATCGCCTGCCAGTCCGCCCACTTACAGTGCTGGACACCCGCGGGACGAAATGCCCAGCGTTAACACCTCTGCACTACACTTTAGGAGTGCATAAATATGTCATGCAAATATATATTGCTCCAGCGCGGTACGGTAAAGTTTATTTTCCTTTACGGATAACCACAGGAATAGAAAGACAACGAACGTTGTTCTGGTGGACTTCATATCCTTATGTGGCTGGGAGACGTGAACAGTATTGAGGATAATAATGGTTAGGAAGAGCATTGGGAGATGCGAGGTTTTGTTTCCTAACCCTAACAGAAGTAGCGTTGAATCGATGAGGAACAGTAGCTTACAGTTCTATAGACACTTGTTGAGGATGGACAGTAACAGACTGACGAAGATGGGGATTGTGGAAGATTATGTGATGGACAGAAATCGATTTAGACAACTCGTCAAAACGTTTCGTGGTTTCTAGGAGACTGGGGAAACGCCAATGAGAAAAAGGAAGTCCTATACAGAAGAGCAGAAGAAGTATGTAGGAGAAGGAATGGGAGGATACTGGCAGAGAGTTAAGGCAGAGATGGCTAGAAATACTGCAAAGATTGTCAAAAGTGGTCCACAGACGGCCCCGCCAAAAGCCTGCATTCAGTTTCAAATCTCTCCTCTGTGAGGGAATATGACGGTACTGATGTTGATTGTCTGTCAGATGGAGACGTTAAGCCTTGAACAGATGCCTTGGTGTCATTTGACAGGAGTAGGGTACGTGTCGACACTGCGTTTCACCATCTCCTTATCACTTCACCAACATTATCTCACATCCGGACACGCAGATTATCCATGGGTGTCAAATATAAATACCTGCATCAGGCCAGCTGAACATGCTCTCAGACACTACTAGTTAACATTCCGTACCCTGAAGGGGACAGCGGGCCTCCTAGAGGATGACGCCGACTCTCAGGCCCCTGGGGACAGTAACTTGGAAGCGACCACGGAGCCCCTAACAAGATACCTCACCAAAAGGAGCCTAACTTGAATACTGTACATGCCAGACAGGGAAAAATTATGAGTGTGGACACTCGCTGAAGATGGACAGTAACAGACTGACGAAGAGAATATTTGATTTCTTCAGAAAGAGGAACACGGAGCTGGAATTGTTTCGAGAACTGAGTTTCGTCTTGACTAAGATGGCATTCCGGAAGATTACATCATGGACAGAAATCGATTTAGAGGGCTAGACGAGTCCCCAATGGTAAACGTCCTGGAGGTTTATATCAGGAGAGCGTGCTGGCCAAAGAACGGTCTGATAACCCTGTAATTATACATTTCTGGACCCATATTGCCATACCCTTGCTTCCTTGTCTCTATGCAAGGAATATATTCCTTGTTGCTGAATTATGATACACCCTGTAGACGTACCGGTAGGTTAAAGGTACAGTAGAATTTTGTTGCATTGACGGCGGTTTGTGCGACACCTCGTCTATAGCTTCACATGCTTTGTGATGTTTACAAACTCCTCATAAAGGAAGTGTTTTTCGGCATTGCTTAGTACCAAAATTAAAATGTGTATTGAGACGAACAAAATACACTCCTTCCCCGAGCTAAAGGAATTAACTATATGGAGTTAAAATCCTCGACCCGGCCATGATTCGAACCCACGTCCCTCTTAACCAAATAAAAGTACGCTGACCGTTCCGCTATTATTAATACGGAAATAATGTTTAGCTGTAATACCGGTCGTTGACCAGACAGTCATATACGGGTAGTATGTGCAAAGTTATCCAACTCCCTAACATTTTTCTCTAATATCCAGGCAGGCTGTTTTACTCGGGACGCAGCAGTAATCCCATCTATCGGAGATGTGTGGCAGCAGAAAAGACAAATCGCATAACAACAGTGGTTAATGTTGATCAGTTTCATGAGATTTCGAAACTGTATGCCTTCACATTTAGTTTTCTTTCAACTCTGTGATTTTAGGGTATCAACTGTAAAGACAGTCCTTACCTTTTCATAACTCCCTCTGATCTTATTCATCAATCTATAGTTCCTTCGCGATTTTTTCTCATTTTTTATAATCATCTTCAGAATTTTCCTTGTCGTTACGGACCGATGGTCCTGCGATTTTACACCTTGAGAAAATCACGACATTAACCATCTCCAGTTAACACGATTGAGCGATATTTCCATGTTAGCAATGCTTGGCGTTGATATGGACTAATCAACAAAAGTCTAAAGTCATGAATTCTATTATCATAGTCGGTAGAGTTAAATTGTATAAGACATAAATTATTAGAACTTATATTCTCTATAAATTTCGTTACGTAATACTTTTCGATAGGACCATTAATAACATAATATTTGGGAATTACATTTTGGACCTTTCCCTAAACTGCCATTTCACTCAGCGTGATTACAATTATTTATGAATGAATGAATGAATGAATACATTCTCTTCCAGTTAGGGATGACCACCAACCCGGGGCAGAGACCGTCCGATCATCGTTTCCATCGCTATCACATGTCAATGGTTCTGTTGAATTTCGAAATGAAACTCACTTGTAACTGATACCACAGTCAATTATAGTTTGCTACCACAGACATATTCTTTAATAGTTACTTAAATATATCTTATCCTTATGAGGTATTGCCTGTATTTTAACTAAGTTGTACAGTCCAGGATACCTCTTCCGTAACTGTTTTCTTAACATTGTTTCCCCACTACCTCTAATAATATTAAATACTTTTGTTATTTTTCCCGGTTTCTTCCGTTCATTGTTTAATAGCCTTGAAAATGTGTAAAGTTCATGTTCACTTCGGATTTTATCCAACATTTTTCCTTTCTATGTAGGCTATTTCTCTCTAATATTTCTTGTTTCTTTACAGTCCTTAATGAAATGTGCCACTTCCATATTTGAATTACATAAAATACATTTATTTTCGTCATTTTTTCTCTTAAAGCTTTATTTTTGTACACTCCCATCAACCACCAGGTTATTCCTCTCATTTCCCTTTTTGTTAATATTCTCACTTATTTCACAAAATTCTATTAGTGTTCTCTTGCTGTTGCATTCTGCCCTTATTGTTTGTCTTCCTGTATCTTTCACTCTTTGAACTACCTTCTTGTGCAATCTCCTGTCCTCCCTTATAGCCTAGATTGTAGTGCCTCTTTCCCTCACTTCATACACCTATTTTTATTAAATTTTCTTCAGACAGACAGATAGACAGACGGACATGACGGAAAATTTTAAAAAGTCCATTTCCTTGTTTCTGTGGACACGACCGATACAGAAATATCTAACCTAACCCCCATCACACTAGAGCCCTGATAGGCCTTGGCCTACCAAGCGACCGCTGCTCAGCCCGAAGACCTGCAGATTAAGAGGTGCCGTGTGGTCAGCACGAAGAACCCTCTCGGCCGTTATTCTTGGCTTTCTAGACCGGACAGGAATACCAATCTTTTTTTTTAAATTCTCAGCGATGTACACACAAAACTCTTTCTTTATAGATATAGATAGGTTAGAATGCAAACATATTTAGTGTTTTCTACCCACACAACAATTCTGCAATGAGATCTGCATAAATATTAGCAATCTGAACTATCAGAACCCCTAGAAGTTACGCAACTCACTGGGCATAACTGTAGAGCGGATAGATTATACTTGCGCTTTGTTCAAATCCGTTTGCATTCTGTTAGTGCCTAAAATAAGTTCGTTAATTATTAATTTTGAGATCATCTTACACTGTCTAAAGTTCTTAGCTGTTTTGGCCTTCTCTTTTACGATATTCACGGTGTATCGACACTAATCGATACAGTTGTGTGAGTGTGTATATTGTGAATAAATAATGCATGAAGTGGATCAGTTGGTGACGGCATCAGACTTTCAAATCGTTAGTTTAACCACAATCTGAGGGTTAGGGGGTGAATTGTGAATTCACCCCATCGCAGCACCGCTGTCACCCTGTCGATAGCCTGACGTCCTCTGGCGTCTCCAGGGAGCTCGCGTGTGTGGTCAGTCTATATGCATTAACATAGATATAGGGCATCCACTAAACCGCAGACGGTCTCCCTAATGGCAGTGAGAAACTGGAAGATTTCCTTAGCTCTAGATCGATAGGTGGAGAAGCATTGAACACTTGCTAGAAAAGAAGGAAATGAATTAGTGGGGCATTCCGATTTTACAAGAGAGGCAAGATAATTATTAGCACCTCTTCAACAGATAATATATCTGTACAGTTAAATGACAGGAACAATGTTTTGGACAGTCACACACATTGGTGATAATAGTGAGGAACATCCTAGCATATAATAGAATGTTAATCATTCTCCAGAAACTGGAATTAGACAAAAAACGCAGACTCAAGAAATCGTGACTAACACCCATTCCAAGGTTACATTTAGAGGCGAGGTTTCGGGAAGCTTTGAAATTAAAACAGGTGCGAAACAGGGGATAGACTTTCCCCACTTGTCTTCAACTGTGTACTTGAAAAGGTTGTGCGAGAATGGCGCAAAGAACTGACCAACTTGGGTATCCAGGGTGGGATATACCTGGGTCATAAGAAAGAAGGGCTGTCATTACTGTCGTCATGGCACTGACTGCCGATTCGCCGGATATAGCAAAAATACAGATCAATTGCCTCATAATACAGGCAGCCATTGTCTTTGGCGAAATCAGAGTTCTTCACCAACATTAAAAAGCTAGCAGAGAGTTAGAATGGGGAAAAGTCAAGAGGACTGATAAATTTAAGTATCTCGGTGAATGGATTGAACCCAACTTATCAGAAAGAGCATTTTCCGGCTCTATGGCTAAATGGTTAGCGTGCTGGCCTTTGGTTACAGGGGTGCCGGGTTTGATTCTAGGCAGCGTCGGTAAATTTAACCATCGTTCGTTAATTTCGCAGGCACAGGGGCTGGGTGTATGTGTCGTCTTCATCATCATTTCATCCTTGCGCATGTAGCCCACGGGTGTCAAATCGAAAGACTTGTACCTGGCGAGCCGAACATGTCCTCGGACACTCCCGGCACTAAAAGCCATACGCCATTTAATTTCTTTTTCACCAGAAAGAGCATTATTATCCATGAGAGTCAACAAGTTGGAAGTGGCCTGTCGACTGACACTCAATCTGAAACTGAAGTACTGTACCTACGTCAGTCATAGACCAGAATCTCTATATGCCATGGAGTGTCTTTCGTTGAACCGAAGAGGTCTGATGGAGAAAATGGAAGTCAGAGAGAGGAGAATTCTCAGGAAGATCTTAGGTCCGATAAAGGAAGATAGATGGCACAATTCCGAGCTCTACGAACACGCAGAGGCTCTCTCATTGTTCCAGAAAAAGGAAAGTAGCCTTCTATGGCCATATAGTGAGACTGCCTCCCAAACGACTGACTAATCGCCGGTTCATCTTCTGGCAGAACAAGAAGGCTCTTACCACTTGGCGGACAGAAACTGAGAAGAACATCAAACAACTGGGAATATCAGATCTACAAGATAGGCGGTCTGCACGATGTACCGTGAAGGATGTCCATGGATTTCAGGAAAACCCCGAAAGAAAGGTACCCCCTAGACCAGGGGCTCTCAAACGCCCAAAATCTCACGCGTGCAAATCAAGGCGCAAGAGCTCCCTGCACTGTGCATCGATCCGACTCGGTTCAACTCGGCTTGACTCGGATGGTGTAGTATGCTGAGGGGGACGAAGCGTTCGGTGATAGACGGCTTGTTTATCAGTGAAATAGATAAGCGCAAGACAACAACATAATAATGGAGCAACCTGTTTCGAAGAAAGCAAAGACTTCCGAAAATCCATTTCAATCGAACTGGGAACTTTTCGTATTTTTTCTCAGTCGTGACGATAAAGCCAAACGCTTAATATGTGGACAATAATTATGTGATGTATTTTACAATACAAAGGCTTTGCTCAAATTCTACGAGAATTTGTCGAAGAAAGATTTTCCTAAGCTGCATCGAGAAGCAGCTAAGTTTCTTTCTATGTTTGGCTGCACATGCATATGTGAAAGGTAATTTTTCCTGTTTTGACTTGTACGAAAACTAGATTGCGTGTGAGTAGAACTATTTCTGATTGTAATTTAAAGAAGGCTCTCAGAATTGCTGTCAGCCGCTCCCTTGTTCCAGGCATAACTGGTATCATTGCAAAGACGGGCTAGAGAAGATAATTTGTCTGCTCAAACCAAATGAAAGAAGAGTGTATTAACACCGGTAACGTTGTCCCATACAACAGTGTCACCGCTTACCGCACATAAACATTTCGCAGTGAGCGGAGAATCATCGGGGAAGGTGGAGAAGGCGAAGACAGGCCGAACGGGTGAGACAGGTGTAGGGGAAGTGGAGTGGGGGTTTGCACTCTGGTCAACCTATTGCGCCGTGTAGTACACGGAGCATGCACTCTGAGAGGCCCTGAAAGAAAGGAGTTACACCGGCAGAAAACTGGGCCAAGATCAAAGCCCAACAGTTGAGAAAGCGTGGTCCAAAGTAGGTGAATTCGAACCAAGAAGAAGAATGATAATCTATTATTCAATGTCATCATCATCAGAAATCATACAACTGCAAGGTGACCTACTTAGACGTCTGTTGTTGATGTTTAACGTTACGACCTCCGACATCTCTACTTAAATACAACAGGAAACTAACACCCCTCTACATGAATGCCGACGATATGGTTCTTGTATCTACCAAAGGAATAAACTCAAGAACGCACTTATGCCATCTCAAAATGGGCAGACGATTATGAACTTCGGAAGGACGAAACAGAAACAGTACGAATAGTCTTCAGACGGGGGAGGAAGAACTGCAGCACAGGACAGAATAACGTACAAAGACCACTCACTGGCGATAACTAATACCTATAAATATCTCAGCATCACCCTGCAGAATGCAATCACTTCATTCAAACCGGGTGTGAAAGACAGATCAACGGCAGTAACAACACAACACACGATATAAAGACCATTCAACAGCTATCAATAGGAACAGACATGACCTTATTCTACGACAAGATACCATAATGGCAATTCGGACACACGGACTTGAAATCTTCTGGCTCAAATTATATGTGAAAAACCTAAATACTATACAGAAGCTTAAAGCTCACTACCTAAAAGCTGTTCTCGTTCTATCAAAATATACGCTTATGAATGAACAAGGGAATCTTCCCTAATCGAAGACGTCAGAATAAAGTACAAACCGCCATCCGCAGACAATTCAACCAAAGTGCTTGAAGAGTGGCAACAAAAGGGAAGTGAAGTCTGGAGAGAATTTTGTGCAAAATGTGCTATTTTAATGACAGATTTGAAAGGAACGAACTACTACTTAAGCAACATCGTCACACCCTTCGCCGCACATGCTTTCCACCATAAGCTACGCATAACCCAAATATAGACTATATTTGTAGATAATGCAAGAAATATTGCGACCGGTATCACGTCAAAAATTGTAAATCATGATTGGAACCTCTGTTAAAGTTTTGTAACTCAGATTAGCTTAAGTTTTTATTGTAAATCTCATTGACCATTGGCTACATTAATTAAATGAAAGTCCTGGATTTTTACCGGGATCTGAGGGCTCGTTCGACGTCCACTCAACCTACGTGATTACAATTAAGGAGCTATCTGATGGTGAGATAATTGGCCCTAGGAAGCCAAGAATAAAAGTTGAAAGTAAACAATTATTTTTGTGTAACTGCTACATCTGTCACTGCTACAATAAAGTAACTGTCAAAAGTAACAGTTAAAAATAACGTCCAACGTTACTCACCTTTCATTGGTCACAGCCTGGTCACGGGTTCAAGCTTGTCTGTGTTGCGAAGTCCCATTCATACACACGCACATGCGTGCACGCACCACTACACTGTTGAAAGGCGGTGCAGCAAAACACGCATTCGTACTTGCTATAAAGTTAACGAGAGGCAGACAACGAATGAAATGAGAAGACAACATGGCGTCTTTTCTGAAGTCCAGAGGAGTGAGTTTGACAATGCCCCGACCAAGGATAGAAGACAAGAAAACATGATGCGCAATGTCTGAATCAACGATTACCCCTGAGCAGTTGAATATGTCATAACAGTTTACACTTCAGTTACCAGGTGACAACAGCAACTTAAACAAATACATTATAGAGTATATTCTACACTATAGTCCATTTGATTTTAAGCGATCTCCTACGAAAGCGCTCTTACTTGGAAAACATGCGTACTATGTGAACTCTGAAGGTCACACTCTGTGTCTGTAAGCTGCTACTAGTGACAGTTCCCACTTCCCAGTTACGGTTTTCACTAGTAAGTTATTCTGTTGTCGTTACTCGGTAACCTGTTATTTTTTGTCATCGTTACGTTTGTAACAGTGACAGGCATGTAACTCTGACAAAGTAACTGCTAAGTTTTTTCAGCCATTTCTAGTCGAGAGTATTCATCGTGCCAACCACAAGACGCCTCGTAATTTGCAGGCATTGGGACTGAGCAGTGTTCGCTTGGTAAGCCAAGGCCCTCAGGCTGTTGAGCGATGGGCGGATGAAATACAAGTAGAATCGTAGTGATGAATAATACAAAGTTGGACATAAATTAGTGAGATTCTAAAACACATTTCACAAACATAAAACTTGGTGACAGAGAATCTGATAACACCGAAATTCCTACAAAATACTAAAATTCTAAAGACTCCGCGGGAAGTCAGGTGGTGATGATTATTGTTTTAAGAGGAAATACGACTAAGTAATTACTAAAACAAAAGGAAAACGGAAGAAGTCCGACATTTCGAAACATGAAGGCATCGGCAGAGGTGAGACAAAGGCCGCGAAAGGCGTGAAAATGAAGGACTCCGTAGAATTCGCAAACGTAATACCATCGGAGTCGGAAAAGAACAAGAGTTAACCAAGGGAGGTCAGATAGGATAGATGAAATGACTCAGCGTCACCAACCCATACTCCCAAGTTGAGAGGACCTCGTTAAAATGGTGCTTCTAAACTGATACGCAGGCCACCTAGTTGGCATCAGGTGAGAAGTCTTGCACACAGTAGCTGAGTCTATACGATCCATAGGAAAATATGCCGGAATTTTTTAGCATACCGGAATAAAATGTTGAGGGAAATATTCGAGATTGAGTAATACCTCATAAACGTACCGTGATAAGCCGTACTTCGCATTATCCAGACACAAGAAGAAACACGGGAAAATGGTGTTAAATTCCTTAGTGCCGGGAGTGACTGAGGACATGTTCGGCTCGCCAGGTGCAGGTCTTTTGATTTGACTCCGGTAGGCGACCTGCGCGTCGAGATGAGGACGAAATGATGACGAAGGCGACACATACATCCAGCCCCCGTGCCAGCGAAATTAACCAGTGATTGTTAAAATTCCTGACTCTGCCGGGAATCGAACCCGGGACCCTTGTGACCAAAGGCGAGCACGATAACCATTTAACCATGGGGCCGGATTCTCTTTGGCTATTCAAGTGTTCACAAATATGCCTTTCAATAAATGATAACAATTAATTTATTTGCATCTAAGGAATCGTTTTCAAGATATATCTGTATCGAATTTGGAGGCGTCTAGCCTCAGATTCAGTACGACGAAACAGGGAAACTGACTGAGGACCTATGAAACAGCTACATATGAAATAATCAGTTCTCTAGAGCAACCATAATCCAGCGGCGGTCCGCGTACCCCTGGGGGCCCACGACGATAATCCAATGGGTCCGCAATAATAATGTAAGTTGTGTTTTAAGAGTCAAATTGTATTGTACACACAAAATTTATAGATCATGAATTAAATTTTGGAACTAAGTCTTCACTGTTGTATAACTTACATATAGTCACGGCCGACTAGATACGTCGCTCTAGCTAGCTCGCAGCCAGGGATCCAGTCGGCCGTGATACAGTATATGTAACTCTTAACTTGGCCGGTAGATGATACAAGCTAGCAGCGCGGAAAGAAGAAATACTACAAGTGATGTAATTGTGAGGCACAATGAATTGCTAGTATCCACACTCAGACCATATTTCGCACCTCTGGTTGAGAAAACCGCGTGGATCAGAAATCCCTTCGTTGACACTGAACATGAATTGCCCTCCCTTGAGGAAGATCAACTAGCCAAAGTATCTTGGCAGAGAGAAAGTGAGAAACAAACGGAACAATTATGATATGAGTGGAGAATCAGGTGGAACGGCATGTTTAGCTCCAGGAAGTTCCATGAATGCATCACAACTCCACGTCTCTGATCGCATTTAGGTACAGGACATCCCCTATACCAGAGAATTTCTAGAAAGAAACTACATTGTTTAATGCCTTTCATGACAACATACCTGTGTGAGTGTACTTTTCCTGCTCTCACACAAATGAAAACGAAGCCCTGAAACATAGCTCATGATCTTCGGTCCGAGTGACTACGCTTGTAAAAACGCTTGGTCTTTGAAATAACAGCTCCGTTCGTCCCGTTGGTCCAACAAGCGCAACACGTGAATATTTTCAAGTACGTTTCCAGGTTCAGACTGTCGTATTTACTAGCCAAGTGTCACAATGGTTTTATAATTTCTGTGTATGTATAAAGTATCTTTAAGTAAATGAAATTAACATTAAACTTTGAAAGAAAGTAGATGTTAGCCCTAAATTATACGAATACAAAGAAACCTGGTATCATTGCAAAATTCTGTTTATGATTACCCAATGCCGTATTATGTTCTGTGACTAAGAGCGTGCCTCAGAGACAACACGTTTGGGAAACACAGCGTTTTAGAGTATGGTGATGTGAAACCTCTTTGATAAAAAAAAGCCTTCCTTCCATATGTCTCTCAGTCATGGCCATCCATCAATACTTCACATCACAGCCTACAACGTCAAATCGACCATCTGTACTCTAAAGCCCCTCTTTGATAACATGTCTCTCAGTCATGACCATCCATCAGTAATTCACATCACAGCCTACAACGTCAAATCGACCATCTGTACTCTAACGCCCCTCTTTGATAACATGTCTCTCAGTCATGGCCATCCATCAATACTTCACATCACAGCCTACAACGTCAAATCGACCATCTGTACTCTAACGCCCCTCTTTGATAACATGTCTCTCAGTCATGGCCATCTATCAATATTTCACATCACAGCCTACAACGTCAAATCGACCATCTGTACTCTAACGCCCCTCTTTGATAGCATGTCTCTCAGTCATGGCCATCCATCAATATTTCACATCACAGCCTGCACGGTTGCTAGGTAACATCGTGACACAAATTTTCAGATGACCCTCAGTTATAAGAAATATTTATAAAGTAAATCCCTAAGCAACCACAGAATTCAAAGCTTCCAAGTAGCTGAATATCAACAATCGTATTCATCGCATAGCTCTGTGGTGGTTAAGAATGTTTTTCTATGTTTTTGTGGATACACACTGCAACCAGTTATTGGACTGTTACCTTAAACGCATCTCGTTCTTGTAGAGAACAGTACTGCGTTTTCTGAATTTTAATGTGTTATCATTATGTCATACAGTAACCATTTCCTGGACAGAACCACGAAACACTATGCACGAAAATGTAGGGTTGCCATAAGGTTCAGGACACCAACATTGACAAGTTCCAAACATAGGAGCACTTGCCCCCATGCATATAGTGGTACGGGGACACAATCGTATTTTTGCTCCCGTAAAAATATTTGATATGTTCATCCTCAAGATCAAAAGTTGGCGCTTGTGTTTCCAACGAGTGTATTTAGGTAATTCCATGTTAACTGCCCCATCCATTAGCAAAAGGCAGACTTGTTATATGATGTTCATGTTAAAAATCAAATATAGAAATAACAAAAAATCATACTTAAGTCCTATTTTACAGACCACTCCAAAATTTAATAATATTCTATGTTATTTGTATAGATTTTTAAATAACAGATGGGACATTCCCTTTCAAAAGCATTCGAGCAAAATTTTGAATAACATGTCTGATTTTTAAAATTCAGGACATTTAGAAATTTTAAAAAATCGGACAGGGCAGCGGGGCACATGCTCAAATTCAGGACAATCCCGTTTTTTTCAGGACGTATGGCAACCCTACGAAGAGGCAATTTGTACTTTGCACCGTTCACCATTTATACCAGCAAGCACTACTTGAAGCGCAATCATCTAGGCGCGTATGACGCTTTATTGCTTATTTCCTTCGGACGAAGAGACAGCGTGCTGCACGAGGGAACCAACTTAAGTTTCTTGGTCTACTCTGCTAGGTCCAGGGCAACAGCAGTGCATTGGCGTGTAAGGCTATATATCAACAAGCAAATGGCTCATCACTGCTGCCAACTTGACTAGTTACATATTGAAATCACGAGACATAATCATAAAAAAATTCCACCAACCATGAGTATCAATAGTGATTTCATCCCTCCACATAGCATTGGCGTCAGGAAGAGCAACCGACCGTAAAACAGGGACAAATCCATATATGCTAAATATTTCGCACCCGCGACTCCACAGGTGTGGGTAAAGCAGTAGAGGAGAAGAATAAGATGACGATTTCAGGTATTTTTAAAAATCAACTTTTGGTAATCAGACCTCAATTTTACATTTTACTCTCCGATCCCAAAATGATTTGGCTTTATTCGAATTACAAATATGTCTAAAAAATTTTTTGAATTAAAGACTGCAAGAGAGGGGTCATATAAGTCTCTGGTAAGACCATAACTAGAATATCCTTCTAGTGTATGGGACTCTCACCAGGATTACTTCATTCGAGAACTGAAAAAAAAAACAGAAAGAAAAACAGCACGATTTGTTCCGATTGTAATCCGACAAAATAATAATGTTACGCAAATGTTGGAGAGTTTGAGCTGGGAAGACTTGGGAGTAAGGGGACAAGCTTCTTGACTAAGTGGTATGTTCCGAACTGTCAGCGGAGAGATGGCGTGGAATGACATTAGTAGACGAATAAGTTTGGGTGGTGTTTTAAAAGTAGGAAAGATCGCAATATGAAGATAAAGTTGGAAATCAAGAGGACGAATTGGGGAAAATATTTGTTTAAAGGAAGAGGATTACACGTAATAAACTTCATATTAGAGCCCGTATTGTCAAAGTATCAACTTGTGAAAATTTGGATTACATAATACTGCAGTATTGTAAAGGTGGAATTATATAATCCAAATTTTCACAAGTTAAAGGAAGAGGAGTTATGAATTGGAATAATGTATCAAGGGAGATGCTTCATAAATTTCCAATATCTTTGAAATTATTAAAGAAAGGACTAGGTAAAAAAATCTGTTATGGAATCTGCCACGTGGGTAACTACCCTAAATGCAGATTAATTGATATGTACTGTTATTTAGGCTGACTCAGCAGGGATTGTAATTCTCATGCTTGATCATTCGTGAAGGAGCATCTCCCAAAGCAATACGTATACAGATATGACGCTCTCTCTAGACACATTTTTATCCGTCTGCTCCAGTTGAGAAGATCCAGTGACACCGTACAAAGTGAGTACGCGTGCTGCTGACAGCAGTTTTATCTGATACATTTCCCTGCCGTATGTCTGCAGCTGATCGCAAGAATATCGCATGCATTCTTCTTGAACAGCGGGTGGTGTTCGCTTGTAATATTGGAGACATCAGACTTGACATTTAGAAGGCTGTTAAATGTACTGTTAATGATAACGACAATACCTGCAAGTACGAGTAGTATGCCAAATTTGTGAAAAATATTTCTAATGCAATACAAATTTAATTTTCGAATGTTGTAATAAGCTAGCTAAAGGCACATATCTGTGAAGACCGCAGTAAGGTAATATGGACATTGTAATATCGACAGAAATAGTTATTCTAAGTGGACAAAAATATGAGCAATAAATGAACATTTTAGATTGTCATTAGCGTATTAATTCATGGAAAATCCAGTGGAAGCAGGCTTGAGTAATCATTATACATCTTATTGAAGATTATTCTAGGTGAATACTAGGATTCGACCTTCCCAGACGTCAGTGAAGGATCACCAACCGCATCGGAACCGGACAAGGCAGGTCTTGATGTCTGCTGCACAATTGGGGATGGGCTACCTCTGCAAATTATGACTGTAGTGTCTCCTTATAGACTGTCCACCACATTGCTGTTGACTAGAGGTGGGGACGGAGCGAGTAATACCGATGAGTAATCCGGTTGTAGCGGTAGAGCGCACCACCGATCCCCTCCGCTTACAACTGTAAGTACTCGCGGAGGACCAGAGCACAGTGCAACGCACGACAAGTGTTTAACAAGGGCAGACCACGACGTTGAGATCACGGATCATGTTCAAATTTTGTAAACTTTTAGTAGTCTATTAGGACAAGATAATGTGCAAATAGTAAGGCGTACTATTAAAGCGTTTTCAAGAAAATAGCAAGAGAATTTTCGCGTCTAATGTGTACCGGTGCGTTGCAGTCACCAGCACGAGGTGGCGTTGGTCGAGTGGTTAGCGTTCAAGCTCCGTAATCGCTGGATCACTGGATCGAGTCTCGCTTTTCACTTTTAGTTTTTCAACACTGGTCATATTCTTTCATATATATTGCAGGTCAGAGCGTCCAGGTGCAAAGCAGTTCCGGGTACCTTACTCGATTTCACTGTCAGGTATGAGGGATTTCACAAATCGCGACAGGCATACATTTTCAGGAATACTTTATGCATTGGGCCGTTTACTTGTTGATAATTATAAATTATATATTTGTTTTGTAGTCCACCTCTGTCGTGGAGTGGTTCGTGTGATTGGCTGCCACCCCCAGATGCCCGGGTTTGATTCCCGGCTCTGCCACGAAATTTGAAAAGTGGTACAAGGGCAGAAACGGGGTCCACTCAGCCTCGGTAGGTCACCTGAGTAGATGGGGTTCGATTCCCTCCTCAGCCATCCTCGAAGTGTTTTTCCGTAGATTCCCAATTATTTCTCCTCCGGGTAAATGCCGGGATGTAGGCCCCTACCTAATGTAAGGCCACGGCCACTTCCTTTCCTCTTCCTTGCCTATCCCTTCCAATCTTCCCATCTCTTCACAAGGCTCCTGTTCAGCATAGCAGGTGAGGTCACCTGGGCGAGGTACTGGTCATCCTACCCAGTTGTATACTCGATCCAAACTCTCGCGCTCCAGGACACCGCCCTTGAGGCGGTAGAGGTGGGATTCCTCGCTGAGTCCGAGGGAAAAACCGACCCTGGAGGGTAAACAGAGAAAGAAAGAAAGAAAGAAAGAAAGAAAGAAAGAAAGAAAGAAATTTTTTGTAATGATAAACATTAGTAAAGAGCCAAATAACATTGGAAATCCAATAAAATTCATGAAAATATACCTTTTTTCAGTATATTACCTTTGAATTGTAATGTATATGAAAGAATTTGTCCAGTGTTGAAAAACAGAACAACACGCGGGGCTCGATCCAGCGAGCCAGCGATTACGCAGCTTGAACGCTAACCACTCGACCACCACCGTTTCACGCAATGATCGAAACGCACCGGTATATATTCGACGCGAAAACTTATCTTGAGATTTTCTCGAGAACGCCTTAGTAGTACACCTTACTACTTGCACATTATCTTGTCCTAATGGACTACTAAATGTGTACAAAGTTTGAAGATACTCCGTGATTCGAACGTCGTGGCCACCCCTTGTAAGAGTATTACGCCTGTATTCAGTCTGTGTTTCTTAATTTGCGTCTATATTTCCTCCGCTTGTTGTGGTTTGTAGATAATACAAAGCATAGTAGATAATAATTGTGGCATTAGTTTGATATTTAATCCCATTTTGAGATGGTATTCATGTTTTAGAAAATTTAAGGAATTGCATAAATTTTTACAGAAATTTGTACCACAAATGCCACGAAAACCGTCTGATGCATGGCATTTCTTTGAAATTACTGGTGATAAAAATAAGCAAAATGCAAATTTTGCGGCCGCATTTACTTGACGGGTGGTGGCGTATCAAATTTGTGGGATTATATCAAGAGGCATCACAAGGATGACATGCGCAGGTCGGCTTCTCCAGCAGAAAGCAACATTGCTGTATTCAGCGAAATGATTATGTTGTGAGAAAAGGGCATTGAATTTACGTTGCCATACCAATAACGTATTTAAACGTGCCGCCACATTACATTCACTCGGTAGTTTACTCGGTACTACCGGGTGATGACGTCACAACAACTGCTCCGCTCCGCTCCGTCCCCACCACTACTGTTGACTGCCCTTTTCGCGCTTTCAGAGAAACGATAACGGGCATCCATCATACATCAGTTGAAGCAATAGAATGGGTCAGAGAACTAGATCTAGAATTGTAAGATTGTACGAGCTTGTGACTGTGAACATTTGTACACAAACTTTGCGTATACGTAAATAACTTTGATTCTTCATACGATAAATAAATAAAATAAATAGTTACGGCTAGTCAACACCGAGTTAATAAACAATTTTAACAAAACAAAGTTAATCAACAATGTTAATAAAATATGTTTCAACATACTTAATAAATATTTGTTAAAAACCTTCAACAAAACGTCCACACCAGAAACGCTGTTCGTGAGTTTACGATGCATAGAGTCAGGAAGAAAAAAATAGACTCAAAGTAGGGCAAAGAAAAATATTGGAAAGGCGTTTAGAATTAAGTTTGGAGAGAACACTTGTCAGAACTTTTAATTCACGCTGCAGCAGGCTTTCAACATTTTCTGGAGAATGCCCTCACATGACTTTTAGTTCTTGTTGGCTGTGATTGGGCCTAAAACTGCAAGAAATCATATAGATTATCGAAAATCCGGTTCAACTAATGACAGGCTATTTTTTATAAGTTTTTCATAGCAACTGGTGACTCGGACATTTCGCTTATATACCTACTTGTCTAGAGTATCCAAACAAGCAATTTCAGTTGTTGTGCCTGAGGTATTTGAAGCTTTATAGCCTACAACAATCTCAAGGAATTGTAAAGGTGCGAAATATAGGATTTTTTAAAAAATTTGCTTTACGTCGCACCGACACAGATAGGTCTTATGGAGACGATAGGGAAGGAAAGACCTAGGAGTGGGAAGAAAGCGACCGTGGTCTTAACTAATGTACAACCCCAGCATTTGCCTGGTGTGGAAATGGGAAACCACGGAAAACCAGCTTCAGGGCTTTCGACAGTGGGGTTCGAAACCACTATCTCCCAGATGAAGGCTCATAGCTTCGCGCCCCTAACCTCACAGCGAACTCGCCCGGTAAAGAAAATCTCCATTTTACCTAGTCAGGAGAGTATTATTCTGATGATATACAAGTGATTATGGAAGGTTAGGTTTCAGTGGGGAACGAAGCTGGAAATTAAACTACAGGGTCTTTTATTTTGGCTGGCTCCGTGTGTCAGGGGAACATGCCCGGCCGGGTGATTCATTTGCCGAGAGATATATTGCTTCATGACTGGCTCACATGATCTAATGCAGTACGGTAGCGATGACCATTGCTTCACAGCAATAGTTTAGTTTAACATATGTCTTGTTGGTAGCGTGTTCAATGTGTTCTCTTTAAAATAGCGTCGTTTCTGTAGGAGCATTAAAGTAATCGTGTGTTTAACGAGTGATGTATAGTAGAACAGCGTGTATTCAATGTGTTGTGATATGCAAAGCATTCTTCTTATACTCAGTGCCGCTTTCGATTCATTCGCAAATCTCCTGGCATCTTCCCTCCCCATAGAAGTAACGTACGTAAATTAGTAAAGAAGTTCCGCACCACTGGGTCCGTTCTTAACAAGAAATCACGCAGGAGGCGAACCGTTTTAACAGAGGAAAAGCTTGACAAAATAGGATAGATAGATAGATAGATAGATAGATAACTCTTTATTGCCACCCTAGTTTGCACCATCGGTTACAGACAATAAAGAGCATAAAATACACATGAACCCAAAAAAACCAAACAAAACAAAACAATATAAACTAACATACTATTATATATAATATAAAGCTCTAACTATCTACACTAAAACTATTAACTAAGAACCCAAATAAAACGCACAAAATAATATAAACCAAACAATACAATTACTATCTACTCTACTTATTTAGTGGTGTCAATGTCGGCGGGATCCAGCCTAACACTGCACCAACTTGTCTAAAACTATTGAGATGCCTCTGGTATGCGAGGAACTCCTCCGCATGTAAGGGCATCCCCTATCTACTCTCTACAGCTAACTATACATAAAAAAATAAAATAAAAAACCTCGGCTGCATGCGGCATTCCCTGTGAGGAGAGAGCCATCCCACCCTGGCCGCTTCAGCCACTCCTCCCGGGTTAGATATTACCCCCACCTATAACTCGTACTTCTCTCCTCATCTTACGTGGCGAATCGTAGAGGCGGTTTCCGGTCCATCATACGATCCGTCACGCATTTATCTACTGCTCCGCCTATAATCGTGTCGTCTTACTGCCACCATCTTGATTCACTTGTTATTCTGTGAGCGGACATGTTTCCTCTTTCACCTAGGGATGGGACTGTACCATCCCACCCGTCTGTCTCTTATACCCCTCCCCCCTTGCATCCCCAATCTTCCCCTCTTACTCTTCCTAGCCTCTGTCCATCTCTCTTATAATACTTATTCGCTAACTACTAACTACTTTCCACTATACCGTATAGTTAATATTTATACACTATATACAAACGCACTTGTTGACAATTTCCAGTTCCTTGCTCATCGCTTTTCTTTCTTATTCTTGCGTCTCTTAAACTAAAGCTACTTCCTAATTGCATTTTTTTAAAAATAGTTTAACTTACATATTAAACCACGGAATTGCCACAGAACAAATCTGTCTTTTCCTTGTTTCCTCACATCACTTATCAATCCCTTACATCTCTAAACAGTCCAACAGTTCCTCTTCCTTACGATCACTCATTACTTCTTAAAATTTTTAAGCCAGAGTTTAAAATTATCTACTATTATGTTATCCATTCTAACACTGTTTACAAATGTATTTGTTGACAATTCTATAGCTCCTACGAGTCTTAGACTAAAACTAAAAAACTACTCTCTAATTTTTTTTAACTTAAATCTTAAACCATCGAATTGCCAACAATCAAACCTGGCTTTCCCTTATTCCTTCTCTTTCTTCCTCTTATTTCCGTTTCTAAACAGTCTAACAGTTCCTCTTACTCACATCCCTCGTTGCTTTATTATTCTTTTTTTTCTAACATTAACTACCACCTCCGTTCTCTCACACATGCAATCCTCTCCAAATATATACAAATCTTCTTTTCATCATACAATCAGATTGTACTTCAAACTCCTCTTATTGTCTTCAATTTTTATATAACCTAGCAGTTTCGTCTACCTCCTTCCTCTCCTTCCTCTGTAACCCTCTTTTACCCCTTATTCTCTTAATTTCTTTATAAATCTCATTCTAACCATATTTAAATATTTCGAAATATTTGTTCCTCTTCCCCATTCTCTGGCCAGCCAAACCGTCATCTTTTCAATTTTTTCTACTTTTTCTATCTCTTTTTTACTCAACACTTTCTTTTTCAACTCTTCTAACTCCCTACATTCGATGAATATATGTAGGTCCGACCATTTTTCTCCACACAGAATACATCTACCTGCATTTTCTGTACCTATCCACCCTCTGTTTGTAGGAGTTCCAAAAATCCACCAGTATAGACCTCTCTTGCCCTTCCGGTCCTCCACTTCGATTATCGGGTTCATGATTTCTAACAATTTATTAAATACTGATAGTGAGGCTCTTTCTCTACATTCCATTATTAAACTCTGTCTCTCTATATCGGCAACTCTCCTTATAACCCTTCTCCATACCCATTCTTTCTTTTCTCTCCACCTCTCATATCCTATATCTCCTAACCCCAGTTTTCGTAATTTATTTTTGCACTTATTTACCCAATACCTCTCGTTCTCCATATTTTTCTGGAACCTATATGTGTCTTGTACTAAATCCCCTCCCTTCCCTTCTTCCAATCTCATCCAATACTTCATCACCCTCTTGGCTATAGTAGTGTCTATCGATTCTTTGCATACTAATCTAGCCCCCACATTTGCAGTACAGTTTGGGACTCCCATGATAATCTTACTAAATTTCGCCACCACCTGGTTTAGTTCTTTTCTATTTTCCTCTAATCCCCATATTTCTATCCCATATAACATTTTTCCTTTGATCATTGATTGGAACACCAATCTCTGTATTTTGTACTTTATATCCGGAAATTTATTTTCTAATATCCCCACTACTGCCAGTGCTCCCCTCCCTTTATATCTGGCTCTTCTAATCTTATTTTCCCACGTGCCGTTACTACTAATTATAACTCCTAAATACTCCATTTTTTTTCTGGTCTGATTTCTTGCTGCTCGACTGTCCAGAATTTCTTTTCTTTTTTGGCTTTCCTCTTCCTACATATCATTATCTGCGTCTTCCGTACATTTATCTTGAGTGCCCATCTTCTAGTATATTCCACTACCTCATTTAGTCCTTCCTGCAACCCCTTTGCTGTTAATGCCAAGATCAATAAATCGTCTGCAAATAGCAGCCCCGGTATCTCCCTCTTCCCAATCCAAGGGCATTGCCATCTCTCGCCTCCATGTCTATCCAATATATTATTTATAAACAGTAGAAATAATATGGGTGATAGCTTACAACCCTGCCTCACACCCCTTTTCGATTCCATACACTTACTCAACCCACCCCCTTTTAGTTTAATCATCACCAATACTTTCTCATATATTCCTTCTATTGCCATTCTCATTTTTACCGATAACCCAAACTCTCTTAATCTAGTAAATAACGCCTCTCTATTCACTGCATCAAAGGCTTTCTCTAAATCTACTGCTGCTACATATAATCTCTTCCCTGCTATTTTCACATACTTCGTAATTAAAGTATCCAAAATCCATATATTATCCACAGTATTTTTCTCTTTACGAAATCCATTTTGATAGTCCGAAATCCTTCCATATTTATCTGCCCAATTTATAATCCTATTAGCTAAAATTCCTGTATATACCTTCGACAGCGAGTCCAGGAGTGTTATTCCTCTATAGTTGTTTGGATCACTTCGACTTCCTTTGTTCTTATATATAGGACAAAGTACTCCTTTTCTCCACTCGCTAGGGAATTTATTCGTTTCCCATATCTTGTTAAAAAATTTCACCATCACTTTCAACATTACTTCATTTGCTCCTACTTCCTTCCATATCCTGTTAGTAATACCATTTGCCGCACCCGCTGTTTTGGTTTTTACTTTACTTAACACCCTAACTATTTCCTGACTTGTTATCTCCTAATCTAGTAACTGTACTCCTGTTTGTACTTCCTTTACAATATACGTCTTTTCCATACCCCCCTGACCTTCTCCCCTCCCACCCAAAAGCTCTGTAAAATATCCTATCCACTCATTTTCTGTTATCATTGTTCCTCCCCCTGTCGATCTAGTTCTCTTTATCTTATTTATAGTTTCCCAAACCCTATCAAATCTTTTCTCTTTGCAATACCTGTTCACTCTCTCAGCTTCCGCCTCTTTCCATCACTTTTTTTCTCATTTAGTAACTTCTTGTAATTTCTTCTTAATTTACAATAATCCTCTCTTTTCCCTTGTTCCCCTCCTTTCTTGAAGTCCGCTAGAGCTGTCATTACAACCATTCGTTTCCTCTTACACTCTTCATCAAACCACCCCGCGCCTATGTTTCTGTCTATCTCTTCCCTTATTCTCACTTTCTTACCCACCGTCCATACTGGGCGTTCTATTAGTTTTAAAACTTCATCCACATCCCCTCCTTCCAACATCCTTTCACTTTCAACCCTTATACTTTCTTCACTCTCTTTTAACTCTGTTCTCAATCTCTCGATCGTGGTATCATTCCAAATGTACTTCCATCCCTCCTTATACCTATCTCTTTTTCCTACCCTTCTCTTCACTCCATCATACTCCCCCCTTAATTTTATCTTGATGGGCATATGTTCTGTTATCACACATTCTGTCACCTCAAAACTTATTATCTTCTTTAGAGCTATTTCCGTGCTAACTCCTATATCTACTACACTCCCGCCCTTCGATGAGATGAATGTCAGTTCACCATTACTATCTCCCTTCATCCATCCATTTAAAATATATAATTTTTCTATAGCACATAACTCTAATAATCTTACCCCATAGCTATTTATATCTTTGTCTTTACTATTTCTTCTGTACTCACTCACTTCCTTATCCTCTCTCCCATAATCGGGTACCCTATTACTCACTCTTGCATTCCAATCCCCTAACAATATCATTCCATCTTCCACATATAATCGTTTCATTTTGTTTATTTCTTCAATCAGTTCTTCAAAAAATGTTTTATTAACATAAGTTGAGTCTTTAGGATGGTTGTATAATACAGCCAGGCAAATTGCCTCCTTCGCATCATTTCCCATTTTAATTCTCAGCCATACCACCCCTTCTACCTCATTCTGTATTCTCTCTACTCTCTCTACTAACTCATTTTTTTTAATTAAAACTGTTATCCCACCCGGATTTCTTCCCATTCTCCCCATTTTTTCTTTTATCACGTTGACTACTCTATACCCATCCCATTCAATTTCTATCCCTTTTCCTAACCACGTCTCTACTAGGGCAATAATCTCATACTCCTTTACTGTTTTTTCCAATTCTTTATTCCCTATTTTCCCCATCAACCCCTCAATATTCCACAACCGTATCGCCATCTCTAGTTATTTATTCCCTCCCACTCTTTGCACCTGTGCTTCTCCATTTCCACCTCTACTCCTTGTCACTCTTCCCTGTGAGTCCTCTCCAGATCTCTCCTCGTTCTCTTTTCTCCCGTCATCCTTCCCTTTCTCCATACCTACGCCTTTTTTCTTTCCCCACAGATCTTTCAAACTTAATGATCTTTCCTTATTTAGCGCCTGTCTTTTTTCCATTTTATTTTCAGTGTTCCTTTTACTCGGAGAGGATGCATTCTTACCCTGCCTACTGTTACCTTCATTCACAATTTTCACTGTACTCCTCACCAGTTGTGGCACATTACTTGCTTCCTCCATCTCTGTGTTGTGCTGACTCTTCAAGGACTCTCCATTTCCGCCCACCTGGTTGCTGGCACTGCTGTTCAGCACATCCCTACTTCCCGCACCTGATGTGATGTGGACTTCGCTCACTTCCGTAATATCACTCCTTTCTACGTCACTGACCTTCCTTGCTACTTCCACTGTTGCCAAGGACACGTTCTGCTGCTGTTGGTGTTCTTCATCAAGTTTTTTCAGCCTTCCCGCCCCCCATACTCGATTCCACCTTCCGTTTCCAACCACCAGCTGCTGCCCTCTAATATATGCCTTAAGACCTTGTTTTCTTGCCTCTCTTAAATGTTTATTCAGAATTCTGTTCTTCTCTATGGCTTCCCTGTCCATCTCCCGTTTTATCCACACTTTCTCTCCTTTCAGATTACTCGAATTTCTTATTACAATGTCCGCCATCAGTGTCGATAGTAATTTCACTCTAATTGGTCTCTTACCTTTCACTCTCCCCACACGCTGTACATCGTCAATATCAACTTCACTGAAGTTGATCTTCATCCTGTTCTGGATAACTTCTACCACTTTGTACACTAGTTCAACTTTAGACTCTCTTTCTTCTTCTTGGACACCGTATATGAAGATATTTTTTCTTACGTTGTCTTGTAAACTCTTCTCGACTGCTCTCTTCGTTTCTCTCAGGTCCCACTCCAGGCTTCTTACCTTCTGCTTCAATAGGTCTAATTCATCTTTATTACACCCTTCCTCTTCCAAAAACTTCTTTACATCTTCTTTGACACTCAATTTTAGGTCCATAAATTCCCTGGATAACTCTCGGAACATTTCTTTTATTTGCTCCGTCTGACAAGCTTCTCTTATCATCTCTCTAATCGCCTCGTACTCTTCCCATCCAATGGAACCTACAGGACCTGGGCCGGGATTAATCTCAACTCCTCCTATTATCAGCAACACCATCACCACCGCCGCCACCAGTAACGTAGCCACCATCTTCCTTTTTTCACCCTTTAACTCCATTCTTGTTTCCATTCTGCTTCCCTTTTTACAGTTCCATCTGCCGATCGCTATCCTATATTGTGTCAACGTGATACCCATTGCTCCGCGCTCGACTCAGCACATCCGCTCAGCTCACTGTCTCTCAGACGACTCGACAAAATAGGAGCTCTCTTGGAAAGAACTCCAACAAAATTCCTCTCGCGTCTCGCCGTTCAAGCTAATGTGTCATTATCTTCTTCACACAAAGCAACAAAACTGTTAAAAGCAAAACCGTACAAACCCACCCATGCCCAATATTTAAGAGGACCTGACAGTTTCGCTAGGGTTCGGTATTGTAACTGGTTGCTTCACGGTGGGTATTATAACCTTCCAATGGCTGTTGGATTAAATTTAAGGAGAACATTGGAGGTTTATGGTAACGTAAAATTAATGAAATCATCCGTATGATACGGTGGTCATACATTGTCTACCTATTACGATATAATTCGAGAATCGAGACTTATATTGAGACAGTCGATCGGTACGTCGAGTTATGAAGGCGACGGATTGTTAAACAGGTTCCTTTGCCAAGATCAGCGATTTCAAGAGCGTTCTGTATCAAAGAGGTTATGCGCTAAATGTCAAAATCATCTGGAAGGGGAGTAGAGGCCACAGAATTCGGAAGATTTATTAAATGAAAACCGACTTTTATTATTGTATCGTAGAATTGGATTTTGTTTTAGAGAAAACAATAGGGAAAATAAAATAATTCTGAAAAGGTCATCAGAAGTATCGCACACGATTAGGTAGGTGAGATCAAAAATCAATTATAATTCTAAAAATATTGTATGAATAGCACGAATTATTCATTGTAAAAGGGAAATTCATTGGGTTAAATAGGTAATGTGATGCAGTCTTCGAAAGGATCCCGGTGATATATTTATTGAGGTGGGAATTGATGTTCGTCTTGCGTGTGAATTTAATGGGGGTAATGAATGATGATGTGTAGTCCAACTTGTTGGCTGAATGATCAGCGTACTGGCCTTTGGCTCACTCAGAGAGTCCCGGGTTCGATTCCCGGTCGGGTCGGGGATTTTAATCGCTTCTGATTAATTCTTGTGGCTTGGAGACTGGGTGTTTGTGTCCGTCCCAACACTCTCCTCTTCATATTCAGACAACATACCACACTACCAACCACCACATCCCTCCATATAGGACGGGCATCCGGCCGTAAAACAGGGCCAAATCCACATATGTGCGACGCAGTTCGCACCCGCAACCACGCACGTGTGAAAAAAGCGGTAGGAAAAGAATAAGAATGAATGAATGATGTGTACTTAAGCATGAATACAATTTTGTGATAAGGTTTTCGAAGAATACTAAAGTTGCTTGTGTGATAGTTGTCAAAGATGCGGTAACCTAAGAGTAGATGTGAATGAATTACTCGCAGATGTGAAGGGATTAAATACAATCTTCAGTAATAAATGACACCATGTAGGGGAAAACCCTGTCGCAGATGAGATGTGTAGATATTTTTCTGAGCAATGCGTAGCTTGATTTCCTGCTAAATAATATTATTTTGGTAGTGAGCACTGAATGCAGATTTTTCAGGATTGTTCGTGGAGGATACCGGTGGTTGCAGAGTCTTCGGGAGTTTGAATTATTATTATTATTATTATTATTATTATTATTATTATTGATGTCCTTATTTTCAGGAATTTGTTGTAGTCCATACGCAGTTATTGCATATTTTCGAAGGAGGCTGTTTTTCTAACTTGTTACGTGACTTTAGTAATTAGAGGGAGATCATAATGTAGTTCTATTTCCTAATTGTATATTGGTACAGGCAACAAAATTGAGAACATATCATTGGAGCATCCAAGTTGTTTTCATTTAGATTTTCTGAATTAAGCGATGACTTTAAAACATAACGGAATGCTGAAAGACACGCATTTTTGGGTTAGTAAACATTAGTGCTAATGAATAAACTTTCTTTAATTTCATTTTAATAGATAAGAGAGAATTTATGTGAATAATTAATTTATAACGTAATTAAACATTCAGCGTCTCGTGTGTTGATTTTTTGTTTACTTTATTGGAATTTTAAGTTTGATAGCGAACCCAACATGTTTCATTTATGTTAAGATTAGAATTTAATGTGGTGACATGGGATAACCAACAAAAGTTTAGAGACTTTTGACCGTTATATTTAGTTATGATACTCAAGATACTCAATTTCAAGTCCATTTATGTTGCTTTTCGATTAAGTTGTAACTGTGTCTTCATGATGTGATATTCATTAAACGGAATATTCTTCCAAGCAAAGAATCATTCTTCAATTTCTCATTAGTAGGTTAAGTTCAGTATCATAGTATGGTATAGTTTTAAGTAATTATTATATATACATTTTCATACGTCAGTCGGACTTCGAAATTCTAAACGGTGAGATCTTGTGACCAGACTCGACGAACTTGCACGTCCCTTGAGTGAAGTTCCTTGCATCTCCGCATGAAAGCAGCCGAGGCATAACATTAACAACTTGAACCCTAACTCAAAATACGTGAAAGGACACAGTATGTTGACCCAGAACTTTTATTTTATAATAATAAAGCATGGCTACACTTAAATGGCTATGTAAATAGTCAAAACAATCGCTGCGGGTGAGCTGAAAATTTCCACCAGCTGCATGTCCGTCCACTTCATGATGTAAAGATAGGAGTTTGGTGCGCAATAAGTGCTCGCAGAATTATAGGGTCTATATTTTTCCATGAAACAATAAATGCTGATCGATATATAGACCTCATTCTCAGACCATTCTTTCATGAGCTGACGGAAGAAGAAAGGAATAATGGTTACTTCATGCAAGACAATGCGACGGCACACACTGCTAATAGGTCTATGTAGGTAACACGGGAAGTTTTCGAAGATCTTGTGGTAAATTACCCCCCTAGATCTCCTGATTTAAAACCGTGTGATTATTACCTGTGGGGGATGCTGAAGGGAAAAGTGTATGTGAACAACCCTCACACAAAAGAAGAACTACAAGAGAACATTACAAAAGTTATTTCGAACATCACACGGGCTGAGATTCACCGAATGTCTGCAAACCTATTTACGAGGTGTCAGGCGTGTTTGACAGCTGAGGGACAACATTTTGAACATCAGATGTAATTCCAGGTAGGTTTTAGAGTAATTTTTTCACTAGAAATGGATTTCTATAGGTGTGAATTGTCGTGAGTAGTGGGGAGCAAAAGCGCGCATTGTACCGGCTAGCGACGGAGTGTCACTGCGCCAGCCGTGCTCTGAGTAGTGGGGAGCAAAAGCGCGCATTGTACCGGCTAGCGACGGAGTGTCACTGCGCCAGCCGTGCTCTGAGTAGTGGGGAGCAAAAGCGCGCATTGTACCGGCTAGCGACGGAGTGTCACTGCGCCAGCCATGCTCTGAGTAGTGGGGAGCAAAAGCGCGCCTTGTACCGGCTAGCGACGGAGTGTCACTGCGCCAGCCGTGCTCTGAGTAGTGAGGAGCAAAAGCGCGCCTTGTACCGGCTAGCGACGGAGTGTCACTGCGCCAGCCATGCTCTGAGTAGTGGGGAGCAAAAGCGCGCCTTGTACCGGCTAGCGACGGAGTGTCACTGCGCCAGCCATGCTCTGAGTAGTGGGGAGCAAAAGCGCGCATTGTACCGGCTAGCGACGGAGTGTCACTGCGCCAGCCGTGCTCTGAGTAGTGAGGAGCAAAAGCGCGCCTTGTACCGGCTAGCGACGGAGTGTCACTGCGCCAGCCATGCTCTGAGTAGTGGGGAGCAAAAGCGCGCATTGTACCGGCTAGCGACGGAGTGTCATTGCGCCAGCCATGCCGTGCTCTGAGTAGTGGGGAGCAAAAGCGCGCCTTGTACCGGCTAGCGACGGAGTGTCACTGCGCCAGCCGTGCTCTGAGTAGTGGGGAGCAAAAGCGCGCATTGTACCGGCTAGCGACGGAGTGTCACTGCGCCAGCCATGCTCTGAGTAGTGGGGAGCAAAAGCGCGCCTTGTACCGGCTAGCGACGGAGTGTCACTGCGCCAGCCATGCTCTGAGTAGTGGGGAGCAAAAGCGCGCATTGTACCGGCTAGCGACGGAGTGTCACTGCGCCAGCCATGCTCTGAGTAGTGGGGAGCAAAAGCGCGCATTGTACCGGCTAGCGACGGAGTGTCACTGCGCCAGCCATGCCGTGCTCTGAGTAGTGGGGAGCAAAAGCGCGCCTTGTATCGGCTAGCGACGGAGTGTCATTGCGCCAGCCGTGCTCTGAGTAGTGGGGAGCAAAAGCGCGCCTTGTACCGGCTAGCGACGGAGTGCCACTGCGCCAGCCGTGCTCTGAGTAGTGGGAGCAAAAGCGCGCATTGTACCGGCTAGCGACGGAGTGTCACTGCGCCAGCCGTGCCATGCTCTGAGCGGTGGGGAGCAAAAGCGCGCATTGTACCGGCTAGCGACGGAGTGTCACTGCGCCAGCCGTGCTCTGAGTAGTGAGGAGCAAAAGCGCGCCTTGTACCGGCTAGCGACGGAGTGTCACTGCGCCAGCCGTGCTCTGAGTAGTGAGGAGCAAAAGCGCGCCTTGTACCGGCTAGCGACGGAGTGTCACTGCGCCAGCCGTGCTCTGAGTAGTGAGGAGCAAAAGCGCGCCTTGTACCGGCTAGCGACGGAGTGTCACTGCGCCAGCCATGCTCTGAGTAGTGGGGAGCAAAAGCGCGCATTGTACCGGCTAGCGACGGAGTGTCACTGCGCCAGCCGTGCTCTGAGTAGTGGGGAGCAGAAGCGCGCATTGTACCGGCTAGCGACGGAGTGTCATTGCGCCAGCCGTGCTCTGAGTAGTGGGGAGCAAAAGCGCGCATTGTACCGGCTAGCGACGGAGTGTCATTGCGCCAGCCGTGCTCTGAGTAGTGAGGAGCAAAAGCGCGCATTGTACCGGCTAGCGACGGAGTGTCATTGCGCCAGCCGTGCTCTGAGTAGTGGGGAGCAAAAGCGCGCATTGTACCGGCTAGCGACGGAGTACCACTGCGCCAGCCGTGCTCTGAGTAGTGGGGAGCAAAAGCGCGCATTGTACCGGCTAGCGACGGAGTGCCATTGCGCCAGCCGTGCCGTGCTCTGAGTAGTGGGGAGCAAAAGCGCGCATTGTACCGGCTAGCGACGGAGTCTCATTGCGCCAGCCGTGCTCTGAGTAGTGCGGAGCAAAAGCGCGCATTGTACCGGCTAGCGACGGAGTGTCACTGCGCCAGCCATGCCGTGCTCTGAGTAGTGGGGAGCAAAAGCGCGCATTGTACCGGCTAGCGACGGAGTGTCACTGCGCCAGCCGTGCCGTGCCGTGCTCTGAGTAGTGGGAGCAAAAGCGCGCATTGTACCGGCTAGCGACGGAGTCTCATTGCGCCAGCCGTGCTCTGAGTAGTGGGGAGCAAAAGCGCGCATTGTATCGGCTAGCGACGGAGTGTCACTGCGCCAGCCGTGCCGTGCTCTGAGTAGTGAGGAGCAAAAGCGCGCATTGTACCGGCTAGCGACGGAGTGTCACTGCGCCAGCCATGCTCTGAGCGGTGGGGAGCAAAAGCGCGCATTGTACCGGCTAGCGACGGAGTGTCACTGCGCCAGCCGTGCTCTGAGTAGTGGGGAGCAAAAGCGCGCATTGTACCGGCTAGCGACGGAGTGTCACTGCGCCAGCCGTGCTCTGAGTAGTGAGGAGCAAAAGCGCGCATTGTACCGGCTAGCGACGGAGTCTCATTGCGCCAGCCATGCCGTGCTCTGAGTAGTGCGGAGCAAAAGCGCGCATTGTACCGGCTAGCGACGGAGTCTCATTGCGCCAGCCATGCCGTGCTCTGAGTAGTGCGGAGCAAAAGCGCGCATTGTACCGGCTAGCGACGGAGTGTCACTGCGCCAGCCGTGCTCTGAGTAGTGGGGAGCAAAAGCGCGCATTGTACCGGCTAGCGACGGAGTCTCATTGCGCCAGCCATGCCGTGCTCTGAGTAGTGGGGAGCAAAAGCGCGCATTGTACCGGCTAGCGACGGAGTCTCATTGCGCCAGCCATGCCGTGCTCTGAGTAGTGCGGAGCAAAAGCGCGCATTGTACCGGCTAGCGACGGAGTGTCACTGCGCCAGCCGTGCCGTGCTCTGAGTAGTGGGGAGCAAAAGCGCGCATTGTACCGGCTAGCGACGGAGTGTCACTGCGCCAGCCGTGCTCTGAGTAGTGGGGAGCAAAAGCGCGCATTGTACCGGCTAGCGACGGAGTACCACTGCGCCAGCCGTGCTCTGAGTAGTGGGGAGCAAAAGCGCGCATTGTACCGGCTAGCGACGGAGTGTCATTGCGCCAGCCGTGCCGTGCTCTGAGTAGTGGGGAGCAAAAGCGCGCATTGTACCGGCTAGCGACGGAGTGTCACTGCGCCAGCCGTGCTCTGAGTAGTGGGGAGCAAAAGCGCGCATTGTACCGGCTAGCGACGGAGTGTCATTGCGCCAGCCGTGCCGTGCTCTGAGTAGTGGGGAGCAAAAGCGCGCATTGTACCGGCTAGCGACGGAGTGTCACTGCGCCAGCCGTGCTCTGAGTAGTGGGGAGCAAAAGCGCGCATTGTACCGGCTAGCGACGGAGTGTCACTGCGCCAGCCGTGCTCTGAGTAGTGGGGAGCAAAAGCGCGCCTTGTACCGGCTAGCGACGGAGTGTCACTGCGCCAGCCATGCCGTGCTCTGAGTAGTGGGGAGCAAAAGCGCGCATTGTACCGGCTAGCGACGGAGTGTCACTGCGCCAGCCGTGCTCTGAGTAGTGGGGAGCAAAAGCGCGCATTGTACCGGCTAGCGACGGAGTGCCATTGCGCCAGCCGTGCCATGCTCTGAGTAGTGGGGAGCAAAAGCGCGCATTGTACCGGCTAGCGACGGAGTGTCATTGCGCCAGCCGTGCTCTGAGCGGTGGGGAGCAAAAGCGCGCATTGTACCGGCTAGCGACGGAGTGTCACTGCGCCAGCCGTGCTCTGAGTAGTGGGGAGCAAAAGCGCGCATTGTACCGGCTAGCGACGGAGTGTCACTGCGCCAGCCGTGCCGTGCCGTGCTCTGAGTAGTGCGGAGCAAAAGCGCGCATTGTACCGGCTAGCGACGGAGTGTCACTGCGCCAGCCGTGCTCTGAGTAGTGGGGAGCAAAAGCGCGCATTGTACCGGCTAGCGACGGAGTGTCACTGCGCCAGCCGTGCTCTGAGTAGTGGGGAGCAAAAGCGCGCCTTGTACCGGCTAGCGACGGAGTGTCATTGCGCCAGCCGTGCCGTGCTCTGAGTGGTGGGGAGCAAAAGCGCGCATTGTACCGGCTAGCGACGGAGTGTCACTGCGCCAGCCGTGCTCTGAGTAGTGGGGAGCAAAAGCGCGCATTGTACCGGCTAGCGACGGAGTGTCATTGCGCCAGCCGTGCTCTGAGCGGTGGGGAGCAAAAGCGCGCATTGTACCGGCTAGCGACGGAGTGTCACTGCGCCAGCCGTGCTCTGAGTAGTGGGGAGCAAAAGCGCGCATTGTACCGGCTAGCGACGGAGTCTCATTGCGCCAGCCGTGCTCTGAGTGGTGGGGAGCAAAAGCGCGCATTGTACCGGCTAGCGACGGAGTCTCATTGCGCCAGCCGTGCCGTGCTCTGAGTAGTGGGGAGCAAAAGCGCGCCTTGTACCGGCTAGCGACGGAGTCTCATTGCGCCAGCCGTGCCGTGCTCTGAGTAGTGGGGAGCAAAAGCGCGCATTGTACCGGCTAGCGACGGAGTCTCATTGCGCCAGCCGTGCCGTGCTCTGAGTGGTGGGGAGCAAAAGCGCGCCTTGTACCGGCTAGCGACGGAGTCTCATTGCGCAAGCCGTGCCGTGCTCTGAGTAGTGGGGAGCAAAAGCGCGCATTGTACCGGCTAGCGACGGAGTCTCATTGCGCCAGCCGTGCCGTGCCGTGCTCTGAGTGGTGGGGAGCAAAAGCGCGCATTGTACCGGCTAGCGACGGAGTCTCATTGCGCCAGCCGTGCTCTGAGTAGTGGGGAGCAAAAGCGCGCATTGTACCGGCTAGCGACGGAGTGTCACTGCGCCAGCCGTGCCGTGCTCTGAGTAGTGGGGAGCAAAAGCGCGCATTGTACCGGCTAGCGACGGAGTCTCATTGCGCCAGCCGTGCCGTGCCGTGCTCTGAGTAGTGGGGAGCAAAAGCGCGCATTGTACCGGCTAGCGACGGAGTGCCACTGCGCCAGCCATGCTCTGAGTAGTGGGGAGCAAAAGCGCGCATTGTACCGGCTAGCGACGGAGTACCACTGCGCCAGCCATGCCGTGCTCTGAGTAGTGGGGAGCAAAAGCGCGCATTGTACCGGCTAGCGACGGAGTGTCACTGCGCCAGCCATGCTCTGAGTAGTGGGGAGCAAAAGCGCGCATTGTACCGGCTAGCGACGGAGTGTCACTGCGCCAGCCGTGCCGTGCCGTGCTCTGAGTAGTGGGGAGCAAAAGCGCGCATTGTACCGGCTAGCGACGGAGTGCCACTGCGCCAGCCATGCTCTGAGTAGTGAGGAGCAAAAGCGCGCATTGTACCGGCTAGCGACGGAGTGTCACTGCGCCAGCCGTGCCGTGCCGTGCTCTGAGTAGTGCGGAGCAAAAGCGCGCATTGTACCGGCTAGCGACGGAGTGCCACTGCGCCAGCCATGCTCTGAGTAGTGGGGAGCAAAAGCGCGCATTGTACCGGCTAGCGACGGAGTGCCATTGCGCCAGCCATGCTCTGAGTAGTGGGGAGCAGAAGCGCGCATTGTACCGGCTAGCGACGGAGTGCCACTGCGCCAGCCGTGCTCTGAGTAGTGGGGAGCAAAAGCGCGCATTGTACCGGCTAGCGACGGAGTGCCATTGCGCCAGCCGTGCTCTGAGTAGTGGGGAGCAAAAGCGCGCATTGTACCGGCTAGCGACGGAGTGTCACTGCGCCAGCCATGCTCTGAGTAGTGGGGAGCAAAAGCGCGCATTGTACCGGCTAGCGACGGAGTGCCATTGCGCCAGCCGTGCCGTGCTCTGAGTGGTGGGGAGCAAAAGCGCGCATTGTACCGGCTAGCGACGGAGTGTCATTGCGCCAGCCGTGCTCTGAGTAGTGGGGAGCAAAAGCGCGCATTGTACCGGCTAGCGACGGAGTGTCACTGCGCCAGCCGTGCTCTGAGTGGTGGGGAGCAAAAGCGCGCATTGTACCGGCTAGCGACGGAGTCTCATTGCGCCAGCCGTGCTCTGAGTAGTGGGGAGCAAAAGCGCGCATTGTACCGGCTAGCGACGGAGTGTCACTGCGCCAGCCGTGCTCTGAGTAGTGGGGAGCAAAAGCGCGCATTGTACCGGCTAGCGACGGAGTCTCACTGCGCCAGCCATGCTCTGAGTAGTGGGGAGCAAAAGCGCGCATTGTACCGGCTAGCGACGGAGTCTCACTGCGCCAGCCATGCTCTGAGTAGTGGGGAGCAAAAGCGCGCATTGTACCGGCTAGCGACGGAGTGTCACTGCGCCAGCCGTGCTCTGAGTAGTGAGGAGCAAAAGCGCGCATTGTACCGGCTAGCGACGGAGTGCCATTGCGCCAGCCGTGCCGTGCTCTGAGTAGTGGGGAGCAAAAGCGCGCATTGTACCGGCTAGCGACGGAGTGTCACTGCGCCAGCCGTGCTCTGAGTAGTGGGGAGCAAAAGCGCGCATTGTACCGGCTAGCGACGGAGTACCACTGCGCCAGCCATGCCGTGCTCTGAGTAGTGGGGAGCAAAAGCGCGCATTGTACCGGCTAGCGACGGAGTGTCACTGCGCCAGCCATGCTCTGAGTAGTGGGGAGCAAAAGCGCGCATTGTACCGGCTAGCGACGGAGTGTCACTGCGCCAGCCGTGCCGTGCCGTGCTCTGAGTAGTGGGGAGCAAAAGCGCGCATTGTACCGGCTAGCGACGGAGTGCCATTGCGCCAGCCGTGCCGTGCTCTGAGTAGTGGGGAGCAAAAGCGCGCATTGTACCGGCTAGCGACGGAGTGTCACTGCGCCAGCCGTGCTCTGAGTAGTGGGGAGCAAAAGCGCGCATTGTACCGGCTAGCGACGGAGTCTCATTGCGCCAGCCGTGCCGTGCTCTGAGTAGTGGGGAGCAAAAGCGCGCATTGTACCGGCTAGCGACGGAGTGTCACTGCGCCAGCCGTGCTCTGAGTAGTGGGGAGCAAAAGCGCGCATTGTACCGGCTAGCGACGGAGTGTCACTGCGCCAGCCGTGCTCTGAGTAGTGAGGAGCAAAAGCGCGCATTGTACCGGCTAGCGACGGAGTGTCACTGCGCCAGCCGTGCCGTGCTCTGAGTGGTGGGGAGCAAAAGCGCGCATTGTACCGGCTAGCGACGGAGTGTCACTGCGCCAGCCGTGCCATGCTCTGAGTAGTGGGGAGCAAAAGCGCGCATTGTACCGGCTAGCGACGGATTGTCACTGCGCCAGCCGTGCCGTGCTCTGAGTAGTGGGAGCAAAAGCGCGCATTGTACCGGCTAGCGACGGAGTGCCATTGCGCCAGCCGTGCCATGCTCTGAGCGGTGGGGAGCAAAAGCGCGCATTGTACCGGCTAGCGACGGAGTGCCACTGCGCCAGCCGTGCCGTGCTCTGAGTAGTGGGGAGCAAAAGCGCGCATTGTACCGGCTAGCGACGGAGTGCCATTGCGCCAGCCATGCCGTGCTCTGAGTAGTGGGGAGCAAAAGCGCGCATTGTACCGGCTAGCGACGGAGTGTCACTGCGCCAGCCGTGCCGTGCTCTGAGTAGTGGGAGCAAAAGCGCGCATTGTACCGGCTAGCGACGGAGTGCCACTGCGCCAGCCGTGCCGTGCTCTGAGTAGTGGGGAGCAAAAGCGCGCATTGTACCGGCTAGCGACGGAGTGTCACTGCGCCAGCCGTGCTCTGAGTAGTGAGGAGCAAAAGCGCGCATTGTACCGGCTAGCGACGGAGTGTCACTGCGCCAGCCGTGCCGTGCTCTGAGTAGTGGGGAGCAAAAGCGCGCATTGTACCGGCTAGCGACGGAGTGCCATTGCGCCAGCCGTGCCATGCTCTGAGCGGTGGGGAGCAAAAGCGCGCATTGTACCGGCTAGCGACGGAGTACCACTGCGCCAGCCGTGCTCTGAGTAGTGGGGAGCAAAAGCGCGCATTGTACCGGCTAGCGACGGAGTGTCACTGCGCCAGCCGTGCTCTGAGTAGTGGGGAGCAAAAGCGCGCATTGTACCGGCTAGCGACGGAGTGTCACTGCGCCAGCCATGCCGTGCTCTGAGTGGTGGGGAGCAAAAGCGCGCATTGTACCGGCTAGCGACGGAGTGTCACTGCGCCAGCCGTGCCGTGCTCTGAGTAGTGGGGAGCAAAAGCGCGCATTGTACCGGCTAGCGACGGAGTGTCACTGCGCCAGCCGTGCTCTGAGTAGTGGGGAGCAAAAGCGCGCATTGTACCGGCTAGCGACGGAGTGCCATTGCGCCAGCCGTGCCGTGCTCTGAGTAGTGGGGAGCAAAAGCGCGCATTGTACCGGCTAGCGACGGAGTGTCACTGCGCCAGCCGTGCTCTGAGTAGTGGGGAGCAAAAGCGCGCATTGTACCGGCTAGCGACGGAGTGCCATTGCGCCAGCCGTGCCGTGCTCTGAGTAGTGGGGAGCAAAAGCGCGCATTGTACCGGCTAGCGACGGAGTGTCACTGCGCCAGCCGTGCTCTGAGTAGTGAGGAGCAAAAGCGCGCCTTGTACCGGCTAGCGACGGAGTACCACTGCGCCAGCCATGCCGTGCTCTGAGTAGTGGGGAGCAAAAGCGCGCATTGTACCGGCTAGCGACGGAGTCTCATTGCGCCAGCCGTGCTCTGAGTAGTGGGGAGCAAAAGCGCGCATTGTACCGGCTAGCGACGGAGTGTCACTGCGCCAGCCGTGCTCTGAGTAGTGGGGAGCAAAAGCGCGCATTGTACCGGCTAGCGACGGAGTGTCACTGCGCCAGCCGTGCCGTGCTCTGAGTGGTGGGGAGCAAAAGCGCGCATTGTACCGGCTAGCGACGGAGTGTCACTGCGCCAGCCGTGCTCTGAGTAGTGGGGAGCAAAAGCGCGCATTGTACCGGCTAGCGACGGAGTGTCACTGCGCCAGCCGTGCTCTGAGTAGTGGGGAGCAAAAGCGCGCCTTGTACCGGCTAGCGACGGAGTGTCACTGCGCCAGCCATGCCGTGCTCTGAGTAGTGGGGAGCAAAAGCGCGCATTGTACCGGCTAGCGACGGAGTGCCACTGCGCCAGCCGTGCTCTGAGTAGTGAGGAGCAAAAGCGCGCCTTGTACCGGCTAGCGACGGAGTGTCACTGCGCCAGCCGTGCTCTGAGTAGTGAGGAGCAAAAGCGCGCATTGTACCGGCTAGCGACGGAGTGCCACTGCGCCAGCCGTGCCGTGCTCTGAGTGGTGGGGAGCAAAAGCGCGCATTGTACCGGCTAGCGACGGAGTGTCACTGCGCCAGCCGTGCCGTGCTCTGAGTAGTGGGGAGCAAAAGCGCGCATTGTACCGGCTAGCGACGGAGTGTCACTGCGCCAGCCGTGCTCTGAGTAGTGGGGAGCAAAAGCGCGCGTTGTACCGGCTAGCGACGGAGTCTCATTGCGCCAGCCGTGCCGTGCTCTGAGTAGTGGGGAGCAAAAGCGCGCATTGTACCGGCTAGCGACGGAGTGTCACTGCGCCAGCCGTGCCATGCTCTGAGTAGTGCGGAGCAAAAGCGCGCATTGTACCGGCTAGCGACGGAGTGTCACTGCGCCAGCCGTGCTCTGAGTAGTGAGGAGCAAAAGCGCGCATTGTACCGGCTAGCGACGGAGTGTCACTGCGCCAGCCGTGCCGTGCTCTGAGTGGTGGGGAGCAAAAGCGCGCATTGTACCGGCTAGCGACGGAGTGTCACTGCGCCAGCCGTGTCGTGCCGTGCTCTGAGTAGTGGGGAGCAAAAGCGCGCATTGTACCGGCTAGCGACGGAGTCTCATTGCGCCAGCCGTGCCGTGCTCTGAGTAGTGGGGAGCAAAAGCGCGCATTGTACCGGCTAGCGACGGAGTACCACTGCGCCAGCCGTGCTCTGAGTAGTGGGGAGCAAAAGCGCGCATTGTACCGGCTAGCGACGGAGTACCACTGCGCCAGCCGTGCTCTGAGTAGTGGGGAGCAAAAGCGCGCATTGTACCGGCTAGCGACGGAGTGCCACTGCGCCAGCCGTGCCGTGCTCTGAGTAGTGGGGAGCAAAAGCGCGCATTGTACCGGCTAGCGACGGAGTGCCATTGCGCCAGCCGTGCCATGCTCTGAGCGGTGGGGAGCAAAAGCGCGCATTGTACCGGCTAGCGACGGAGTGTCACTGCGCCAGCCGTGCTCTGAGTAGTGGGGAGCAAAAGCGCGCATTGTATCGGCTAGCGACGGAGTGTCACTGCGCCAGCCGTGCTCTGAGTAGTGGGGAGCAAAAGCGCGCATTGTACCGGCTAGCGACGGAGTGCCACTGCGCCAGCCGTGCCGTGCTCTGAGTAGTGGGGAGCAAAAGCGCGCATTGTACCGGCTAGCGACGGAGTGTCACTGCGCCAGCCGTGCTCTGAGTGGTGGGGAGCAAAAGCGCGCATTGTACCGGCTAGCGACGGAGTGTCACTGCGCCAGCCGTGCCGTGCTCTGAGTAGTGGGGAGCAAAAGCGCGCATTGTACCGGCTAGCGACGGAGTGTCACTGCGCCAGCCGTGCTCTGAGTAGTGGGGAGCAAAAGCGCGCATTGTACCGGCTAGCGACGGAGTGTCACTGCGCCAGCCGTGCCGTGCTCTGAGTAGTGGGAGCAAAAGCGCGCATTGTACCGGCTAGCGACGGAGTCTCATTGCGCCAGCCGTGCTCTGAGTAGTGGGGAGCAAAAGCGCGCATTGTACCGGCTAGCGACGGAGTGCCATTGCGCCAGCCGTGCCGTGCTCTGAGTAGTGGGGAGCAAAAGCGCGCATTGTACCGGCTAGCGACGGAGTGCCATTGCGCCAGCCGTGCTCTGAGTAGTGGGGAGCAAAAGCGCGCATTGTACCGGCTAGCGACGGAGTGTCACTGCGCCAGCCGTGCCGTGCTCTGAGTAGTGGGGAGCAAAAGCGCGCATTGTACCGGCTAGCGACGGAGTGTCACTGCGCCAGCCGTGCTCTGAGTAGTGGGGAGCAAAAGCGCGCATTGTACCGGCTAGCGACGGAGTGTCACTGCGCCAGCCGTGCCGTGCCGTGCTCTGAGTAGTGGGGAGCAAAAGCGCGCATTGTACCGGCTAGCGACGGAGTGTCACTGCGCCAGCCGTGCTCTGAGTAGTGGGGAGCAAAAGCGCGCATTGTACCGGCTAGCGACGGAGTGTCACTGCGCCAGCCGTGCCGTGCTCTGAGTGGTGGGGAGCAAAAGCGCGCATTGTACCGGCTAGCGACGGAGTGTCACTGCGCCAGCCGTGCTCTGAGTAGTGAGGAGCAAAAGCGCGCATTGTACCGGCTAGCGACGGAGTCTCATTGCGCCAGCCATGCCGTGCTCTGAGTAGTGGGGAGCAAAAGCGCGCATTGTACCGGCTAGCGACGGAGTGTCACTGCGCCAGCCGTGCTCTGAGTAGTGGGGAGCAAAAGCGCGCATTGTACCGGCTAGCGACGGAGTACCACTGCGCCAGCCGTGCTCTGAGTAGTGAGGAGCAAAAGCGCGCATTGTACCGGCTAGCGACGGAGTGTCATTGCGCCAGCCGTGCTCTGAGTAGTGGGGAGCAAAAGCGCGCATTGTACCGGCTAGCGACGGAGTGTCACTGCGCCAGCCGTGCTCTGAGTAGTGGGGAGCAAAAGCGCGCATTGTACCGGCTAGCGACGGAGTCTCATTGCGCCAGCCGTGCCGTGCTCTGAGTAGTGGGAGCAAAAGCGCGCATTGTACCGGCTAGCGACGGAGTGTCACTGCGCCAGCCATGCTCTGAGCGGTGGGGAGCAAAAGCGCGCATTGTACCGGCTAGCGACGGAGTACCACTGCGCCAGCCATGCCGTGCTCTGAGTAGTGGGGAGCAAAAGCGCGCATTGTACCGGCTAGCGACGGAGTCTCATTGCGCCAGCCATGCCGTGCTCTGAGTAGTGGGGAGCAAAAGCGCGCATTGTACCGGCTAGCGACGGAGTACCACTGCGCCAGCCATGCCGTGCTCTGAGTAGTGGGGAGCAAAAGCGCGCATTGTACCGGCTAGCGACGGAGTGTCACTGCGCCAGCCGTGCTCTGAGTAGTGGGGAGCAAAAGCGCGCATTGTACCGGCTAGCGACGGAGTGTCACTGCGCCAGCCGTGCCGTGCCGTGCTCTGAGTAGTGAGGAGCAAAAGCGCGCATTGTACCGGCTAGCGACGGAGTGCCATTGCGCCAGCCATGCCGTGCTCTGAGTAGTGAGGAGCAAAAGCGCGCGTTGTACCGGCTAGCGACGGAGTGTCATTGCGCCAGCCGTGCCGTGCTCTGAGTAGTGAGGAGCAAAAGCGCGCATTGTACCGGCTAGCGACGGAGTGCCACTGCGCCAGCCGTGCTCTGAGTAGTGGGGAGCAAAAGCGCGCATTGTACCGGCTAGCGACGGAGTGTCATTGCGCCAGCCGTGCTCTGAGTAGTGGGGAGCAAAAGCGCGCATTGTACCGGCTAGCGACGGAGTGTCACTGCGCCAGCCGTGCTCTGAGTAGTGGGGAGCAAAAGCGCGCATTGTACCGGCTAGCGACGGAGTGTCACTGCGCCAGCCATGCCGTGCTCTGAGTGGTGGGGAGCAAAAGCGCGCATTGTACCGGCTAGCGACGGAGTGTCACTGCGCCAGCCGTGCCGTGCTCTGAGTAGTGGGGAGCAAAAGCGCGCATTGTACCGGCTAGCGACGGAGTGTCACTGCGCCAGCCGTGCTCTGAGTAGTGGGGAGCAAAAGCGCGCATTGTACCGGCTAGCGACGGAGTGCCATTGCGCCAGCCGTGCCGTGCTCTGAGTAGTGGGGAGCAAAAGCGCGCATTGTACCGGCTAGCGACGGAGTGTCACTGCGCCAGCCGTGCTCTGAGTAGTGGGGAGCAAAAGCGCGCATTGTACCGGCTAGCGACGGAGTGCCATTGCGCCAGCCGTGCCGTGCTCTGAGTAGTGGGGAGCAAAAGCGCGCATTGTACCGGCTAGCGACGGAGTGTCACTGCGCCAGCCGTGCTCTGAGTAGTGAGGAGCAAAAGCGCGCCTTGTACCGGCTAGCGACGGAGTACCACTGCGCCAGCCATGCCGTGCTCTGAGTAGTGGGGAGCAAAAGCGCGCATTGTACCGGCTAGCGACGGAGTCTCATTGCGCCAGCCGTGCTCTGAGTAGTGGGGAGCAAAAGCGCGCATTGTACCGGCTAGCGACGGAGTGTCACTGCGCCAGCCGTGCTCTGAGTAGTGGGGAGCAAAAGCGCGCATTGTACCGGCTAGCGACGGAGTGTCACTGCGCCAGCCGTGCCGTGCTCTGAGTGGTGGGGAGCAAAAGCGCGCATTGTACCGGCTAGCGACGGAGTGTCACTGCGCCAGCCGTGCCGTGCTCTGAGTAGTGGGGAGCAAAAGCGCGCATTGTACCGGCTAGCGACGGAGTGTCACTGCGCCAGCCGTGCTCTGAGTAGTGGGGAGCAAAAGCGCGCGTTGTACCGGCTAGCGACGGAGTCTCATTGCGCCAGCCGTGCCGTGCTCTGAGTAGTGGGGAGCAAAAGCGCGCATTGTACCGGCTAGCGACGGAGTGTCACTGCGCCAGCCGTGCCATGCTCTGAGTAGTGCGGAGCAAAAGCGCGCATTGTACCGGCTAGCGACGGAGTGTCACTGCGCCAGCCGTGCTCTGAGTAGTGAGGAGCAAAAGCGCGCATTGTACCGGCTAGCGACGGAGTGTCACTGCGCCAGCCGTGCCGTGCTCTGAGTGGTGGGGAGCAAAAGCGCGCATTGTACCGGCTAGCGACGGAGTGTCACTGCGCCAGCCGTGTCGTGCCGTGCTCTGAGTAGTGGGGAGCAAAAGCGCGCATTGTACCGGCTAGCGACGGAGTCTCATTGCGCCAGCCGTGCCGTGCTCTGAGTAGTGGGGAGCAAAAGCGCGCATTGTACCGGCTAGCGACGGAGTACCACTGCGCCAGCCGTGCTCTGAGTAGTGGGGAGCAAAAGCGCGCATTGTACCGGCTAGCGACGGAGTACCACTGCGCCAGCCGTGCTCTGAGTAGTGGGGAGCAAAAGCGCGCATTGTACCGGCTAGCGACGGAGTGCCACTGCGCCAGCCGTGCCGTGCTCTGAGTAGTGGGGAGCAAAAGCGCGCATTGTACCGGCTAGCGACGGAGTGCCATTGCGCCAGCCGTGCCATGCTCTGAGCGGTGGGGAGCAAAAGCGCGCATTGTACCGGCTAGCGACGGAGTGTCACTGCGCCAGCCGTGCTCTGAGTAGTGGGGAGCAAAAGCGCGCATTGTATCGGCTAGCGACGGAGTGTCACTGCGCCAGCCGTGCTCTGAGTAGTGGGGAGCAAAAGCGCGCATTGTACCGGCTAGCGACGGAGTGCCACTGCGCCAGCCGTGCCGTGCTCTGAGTAGTGGGGAGCAAAAGCGCGCATTGTACCGGCTAGCGACGGAGTGTCACTGCGCCAGCCGTGCTCTGAGTGGTGGGGAGCAAAAGCGCGCATTGTACCGGCTAGCGACGGAGTGTCACTGCGCCAGCCGTGCCGTGCTCTGAGTAGTGGGGAGCAAAAGCGCGCATTGTACCGGCTAGCGACGGAGTGTCACTGCGCCAGCCGTGCTCTGAGTAGTGGGGAGCAAAAGCGCGCATTGTACCGGCTAGCGACGGAGTGTCACTGCGCCAGCCGTGCCGTGCTCTGAGTAGTGGGAGCAAAAGCGCGCATTGTACCGGCTAGCGACGGAGTCTCATTGCGCCAGCCGTGCTCTGAGTAGTGGGGAGCAAAAGCGCGCATTGTACCGGCTAGCGACGGAGTGCCATTGCGCCAGCCGTGCCGTGCTCTGAGTAGTGGGGAGCAAAAGCGCGCATTGTACCGGCTAGCGACGGAGTGCCATTGCGCCAGCCGTGCTCTGAGTAGTGGGGAGCAAAAGCGCGCATTGTACCGGCTAGCGACGGAGTGTCACTGCGCCAGCCGTGCCGTGCTCTGAGTAGTGGGGAGCAAAAGCGCGCATTGTACCGGCTAGCGACGGAGTGTCACTGCGCCAGCCGTGCTCTGAGTAGTGGGGAGCAAAAGCGCGCATTGTACCGGCTAGCGACGGAGTGTCACTGCGCCAGCCGTGCCGTGCCGTGCTCTGAGTAGTGGGGAGCAAAAGCGCGCATTGTACCGGCTAGCGACGGAGTGTCACTGCGCCAGCCGTGCTCTGAGTAGTGGGGAGCAAAAGCGCGCATTGTACCGGCTAGCGACGGAGTGTCACTGCGCCAGCCGTGCCGTGCTCTGAGTGGTGGGGAGCAAAAGCGCGCATTGTACCGGCTAGCGACGGAGTGTCACTGCGCCAGCCGTGCTCTGAGTAGTGAGGAGCAAAAGCGCGCATTGTACCGGCTAGCGACGGAGTCTCATTGCGCCAGCCATGCCGTGCTCTGAGTAGTGGGGAGCAAAAGCGCGCATTGTACCGGCTAGCGACGGAGTGTCACTGCGCCAGCCGTGCTCTGAGTAGTGGGGAGCAAAAGCGCGCATTGTACCGGCTAGCGACGGAGTACCACTGCGCCAGCCGTGCTCTGAGTAGTGAGGAGCAAAAGCGCGCATTGTACCGGCTAGCGACGGAGTGTCATTGCGCCAGCCGTGCTCTGAGTAGTGGGGAGCAAAAGCGCGCATTGTACCGGCTAGCGACGGAGTGTCACTGCGCCAGCCGTGCTCTGAGTAGTGGGGAGCAAAAGCGCGCATTGTACCGGCTAGCGACGGAGTCTCATTGCGCCAGCCGTGCCGTGCTCTGAGTAGTGGGAGCAAAAGCGCGCATTGTACCGGCTAGCGACGGAGTGTCACTGCGCCAGCCATGCTCTGAGCGGTGGGGAGCAAAAGCGCGCATTGTACCGGCTAGCGACGGAGTACCACTGCGCCAGCCATGCCGTGCTCTGAGTAGTGGGGAGCAAAAGCGCGCATTGTACCGGCTAGCGACGGAGTCTCATTGCGCCAGCCATGCCGTGCTCTGAGTAGTGGGGAGCAAAAGCGCGCATTGTACCGGCTAGCGACGGAGTACCACTGCGCCAGCCATGCCGTGCTCTGAGTAGTGGGGAGCAAAAGCGCGCATTGTACCGGCTAGCGACGGAGTGTCACTGCGCCAGCCGTGCTCTGAGTAGTGGGGAGCAAAAGCGCGCATTGTACCGGCTAGCGACGGAGTGTCACTGCGCCAGCCGTGCCGTGCCGTGCTCTGAGTAGTGAGGAGCAAAAGCGCGCATTGTACCGGCTAGCGACGGAGTGCCATTGCGCCAGCCATGCCGTGCTCTGAGTAGTGAGGAGCAAAAGCGCGCGTTGTACCGGCTAGCGACGGAGTGTCATTGCGCCAGCCGTGCCGTGCTCTGAGTAGTGAGGAGCAAAAGCGCGCATTGTACCGGCTAGCGACGGAGTGCCACTGCGCCAGCCGTGCTCTGAGTAGTGGGGAGCAAAAGCGCGCATTGTACCGGCTAGCGACGGAGTGTCATTGCGCCAGCCGTGCTCTGAGTAGTGGGGAGCAAAAGCGCGCATTGTACCGGCTAGCGACGGAGTGTCATTGCGCCAGCCGTGCCGTGCTCTGAGTAGTGGGGAGCAAAAGCGCGCATTGTACCGGCTAGCGACGGAGTGTCATTGCGCCAGCCGTGCTCTGAGTAGTGGGGAGCAAAAGCGCGCATTGTACCGGCTAGCGACGGAGTGTCATTGCGCCAGCCGTGCTCTGAGTAGTGGGGAGCAAAAGCGCGCATTGTACCGGCTAGCGACGGAGTGTCACTGCGCCAGTCGTGCTCTGAGTAGTGAGGAGCAAAAGCGCGCATTGTACCGGCTAGCGACGGAGTGTCACTGCGCCAGTCGTGCTCTGAGTAGTGGGGAGCTAAAGCGCGCCTTGTACCGGCTAGCGACGGAGTCTCATTGCGCCAGCCATGCCGTGCTCTGAGTAGTGGGGAGCAAAAGCGCGCCTTGTACCGGCTAGCGACGGAGTGTCACTGCGCCAGCCGTGCCATGCTCTGAGTAGTGGGGAGCAAAAGCGCGCCTTGTACCGGCTAGCGACGGAGTGTCACTGCGCCAGCCGTGCCGTGCTCTGAGTAGTGGGGAGCAAAAGCGCGCATTGTACCGGCGAGCGACGGAGTGTCACTGCGCCAGCCGTGCTCTGAGTAGTGGGGAGCAAAAGCGCGCATTGTACCGGCTAGCGACGGAGTGTCACTGCGCCAGCCGTGCCGTGCTCTGAGTAGTGGGGAGCAAAAGCGCGCATTGTACCGGCTAGCGACGGAGTGTCACTGCGCCAGCCGTGCTCTGAGTAGTGGGGAGCAAAAGCGCGCCTTGTACCGGCTAGCGACGGAGTACCACTGCGCCAGCCATGCCGTGCTCTGAGTAGTGGGGAGCAAAAGCGCGCATTGTACCGGCTAGCGACGGAGTGTCACTGCGCCAGCCGTGCTCTGAGTAGTGGGGAGCAAAAGCGCGCATTGTACCGGCTAGCGACGGAGTGTCACTGCGCCAGCCATGCTCTGAGTAGTGGGGAGCAAAAGCGCGCATTGTACCGGCTAGCGACGGAGTGTCACTGCGCCAGCCGTGCTCTGAGTAGTGGGGAGCAAAAGCGCGCCTTGTACCGGCGAGCGACGGAGTGTCACTGCGCCAGCCGTGCCGTGCTCTGAGTAGTGAGGAGCAAAAGCGCGCCTTGTACCGGCGAGCGACGGAGTGTCACTGCGCCAGTCGTGTCGTGCTCTGAGTAGTGGGGAGTAAAAGTGCGCATTGTACCGGCTAGCGACGGAGTGCCACTGCGCCAGCCATGCCGTGCTCTGAGTAGTGGGGAGTAAAAGTGCGCATTGTACCGGCTAGCGACGGAGTGCCACTGCGCCAGCCGTGCTCTGAGTAGTGAGGAGCAAAAGCGCGCCTTGTACCGGCGAGCGACGGAGTGTCACTGCGCCAGCCGTGCTCTGAGTAGTGAGGAGCAAAAGCGCGCCTTGTACCGGCGAGCGACGGAGTGTCACTGCGCCAGTCGTGTCGTGCTCTGAGTAGTGGGGAGTAAAAGTGCGCATTGTACCGGCTAGCGACGGAGTGCCACTGCGCCAGCCATGCCGTGCTCTGAGTAGTGGGGAGTAAAAGTGCGCATTGTACCGGCTAGCGACGGAGTGCCACTGCGCCAGCCGTGCTCTGAGTAGTGAGGAGCAAAAGCGCGCCTTGTACCGGCGAGCGACGGAGTGTCACTGCGCCAGTCGTGTCGTGCTCTGAGTAGTGGGGAGTAAAAGTGCGCATTGTACCGGCTAGCGACGGAGTGTCATTGCGCCAGCCGTGTCGTGCTCTGAGCGGTGCAGCGGAGCGACCAAAAAAAACAAAACCCTGTACAATAGAACACAGTTAAAGGAATATCATGCAGAATTAGTCAGTAGCGATTTCATAGTCAATGTTTAGAAGAAATAAGAAATCATCGTATTCCGCGCTATGAATTTGCGTGCTCTAATTGCATCCTTTCGCATGTGCGAAACGAAATGTTAACGAAAACACGAACAGTTTCATTCACAAAAGTTACAGGTATTTTGTTTATGAACATGCTCGAAAATGTAACGAACACTCGTTTCATTTTTCTGAATTAGTGTCAACAATCGGGTCCATCATGTGTAGAATATTGTTCCCCTCTTGAACTCCAGTACATATTTTGGTACTTGCGATGTTTCCTTCACATTCATTTGATGCTCTGTTCGCAGGTTCAGGAGTTTCTTCAAAAGAATCGTCAGCTTTCTTTTATTGCACACCGGTACTAAAATAATTAGTCATTTTTTTTAAATTTCACTTCTCTAACTTGTGAACCACGTGCACCCATTGCTCCTACTAAATAACTACGAACTCGCTTGCCTCGGCAGCACAAAACAAATGTTTATGCTAAATAAAATTCAAGAAACTCAGTCGTCAAAAAATACCAGTGTTTCACCCCAGTGCGGCATGGGCTCCCCCACAGCCAGAAATCACATGGGTTCAAATCTGGTGATCTTGGTGGCCACGCACTGGTCGGCATTGCATTGTGCTTATCACATGCATAGCTTGCAGTGGTGTCGCTACGGGCGTTCTAACCGGCCAGTGTCTTGGGAAGGTGCGCTATCCAACTGATAGCCGCACTGGGGCGAAACACTGCTAGTTTTTGACGATTGAGTTTCCTGAATTTTATTTAGTTGTCTCAATCGGAAGCCATACTTTGGCCAAGTGTTTATGCTTTTCACCTTATTTAAAAACAACATACACAGTTAAATTTGAACTTCCAGAAAAATTATGACAGTTATATGGACGTAACAAAAGCGGACAAACAAGCTTGGTTTTAAGTCATAAGTCAAAACTTCATAGGAAATGCGATAGTAATACTCCAGCTAATACCCATACTTTTTTCGTGAAAAAGGTAATGCGTACCGTTGCGCACAGCCACAGAAAAAGCACTGGTTATTATACCGGGTGATTGTAATTAACTTTTCGGAGACTGTCCTGAAAAACATACAACAGTAACACTTCGTGGAGACATTTGTAAAGATTGCAGAAGAAAAATAACGAATAAAGAATTGAAAGAAACAGATGTTAATTTCCACATGAGAGGGTAACATCTGTTAACTGCGTACCATGTTAAAGTTCCAGATTACAAACGTTGCTCAGTGTGACGACCATAAGCATTCACGTCAGCCTGGAACGGCACTCGAGATCGGTCTTTTGCTCCCCGAAATATCTCAGATAGGATGTTAGCTACCTCCTTCGCTATGCTCATCTTCAACCTCCAACGTGTGTTAGTGTCATGCTGATAAACCCTCTCCGTGAGTTAACCCCAGAGCCAGAAATCATACGGGTTCAAATGTGGTGATTTTGGTGACCACTCAGTTTGGAACGATCGGCCAATGATTCTGTCTTCTCCAGATTCGTTACGGAGTAACCGAGTGACCTCACGAGCAATGTCAGGTGGAGCTCCATCGTGCATGAAATCAATTTTGACCAAAGCACCTCTCTCCCGTAGAACAGGGATCATATATTGGCGTAGCAGATCACAGTAATGTGTTGACGGTCTGCAACATTGATCCTTCCGTTTGAACCTTATATCACTGTACCAGTACCGGCGCCTAGCACAAATCCTGTAGCGCACAGTCTGAACATCATTCCTTATAAAGTATTTTACCCATTCGGTGCATAGTTTTCCGTCCGCACTGGCTCAAGAAGCGCAAGTTTAATCAGAAATGTATAGAGTGACGACTTGTGCTGGTTGATATCTTCCTTCACTACGCGGCACTGGTGTAGATAGACGGGGATCAGCTGCCACTGAACATGTGTTTCTAATGGGAATTGATGTGACTTAATTTGGAATCTATAGTTTAAATAAATGATTTGAAGGCGTGTATTAATTATTTTGATGTTTCAGGACTGCGCATTATGTTTACTGACTGATGACTGTGTTTATGTGCGATATACACTGACTGAGCAAATGTCATGGGATAGCGGAGCACTGATGCGCAGGTGTGTTGTCTGCGCACCACACGCCCCCTGTGCCAGCGGCAGTTGTATAGGAGAACTTGTGAGCAGTGGCTGTGCATGTGACAGGTGTAACATGGAACGTCGTCGTGAGCTGACACTGTTCGAACGGGGTATGGTGGTCGGTGCCCGACGGATGGGAAGTGCGATTTCGGAAGTGGTGCGGGAATTCGGCTTCACACGATCAACCGTGTCCAGGGTGTATCGTCAATGGTTGAATGCGGGTCTCACTGTCCACAACAAACGAACGACCGGCCGTCCAGTCACCCTCGATGACCGTGACCGGCGACATCTGAAATGGATTGTTAATAGTGACAGACGAGCAACCGTGCAACAAATCACGGCTCAATTCAACACAGGCCGTGCTACACAAGTCTCTCTGTGCACAATCCGTAGGAACATAGGTTCTATGGGGTATTGGAGCCGGCGCCGCACACGGGTGCCACTGTTAACCCAACGTCATCAGGCACAACGACGCGCATTTGTCGCCAGTCACCAGGGATGGACACTGGAACAATGGCGTAACGTGATATGGTAGTCCAGGGCGCTGGTGTCTCTGTTGTGGTCTGGGGAGCATTTTCCTGGTATGGAATGGGCCCCCTAGTTGTTCTGTAAGAGACTTTGAATGGTACGCGGTATGTTGAGCTGCTCGGAGACCATCTCCACCCATTCGAGCGCCCAGACGGTTCTGCGGTGTTTCAAGATGATAACGCGCCGCCACATCGCTCCCAGTCGCCCGGGAATGGTTCCAGGAACATGCAGCGGAGGTCCAACGACTGCCATGCCCACCCAGGAGCCCCGATATGAACTCTATCGAGCATATCTGGGATGTCCTGGAACGCAGGCTCCGTGCCATGGATCTTGCACCCACGACCAGACGAGCATTGGCGGCCGTTCTGCAAACGATTTGGTGTCAGCTACGTCCAGAGGACTACCAGGGACTTGTCGACTAACTTCCACGGCGTCTCACTGCAGTTCGCAGGGCCAGAGGAGGCCTCACACGCTATTAGGTGACTATCCCATGACATTTGCTAAGTCAGTGTATATTTGATGCAAATTAAGGTAAGAGTATTCCATATTTTTAAAGTAGTCTGTGAAAAATACGTAGAATGTATTTTGAAGTTAGTAATGACATAAGGAGGTTACTTCAGAAATTGGTTTGTCAGTAATGTAGTCAATACCTCAAAGTTTATGCTTAGTTGCGCCAAACGTTTTTCCAGTAATTCACCACGAAAACGACTGTAGCAATTATCAGTTCTAACCTTAAAAAAAGGATGTGAACTCTTTAGTGTACATACTGCGAAATATAGGCTATCGCAATAAAAATATCCAACCGCTGCGGGCTTGCCCCATCATTCTTATAAATACGCATGACATACACATGAAATTCTTGCATAACAACTTAATTTATAGGTAAGCATGCTCAGTTTAATCATGAATCTTACTAGTAAATTCCTCTGGAGATGCTTAATTCTCTTTTATAAGATTAATTCCCTTTCACTGTCAGCACTAACTTTGTGTTATAACCAGCACTAGAGCATTCAGAGCTAATACTATAGGAATCCAGTAAGGAATAATAATGAGTGAAAGGAACATCTGATTTAATTGCGTTGGTATGGACATCTTCTTACTATGATGTTCCAGGATAATGATAATGGAAGATTAGGAACAAAATGTGTGGCATTGATGTGGGATCTAGTTTGGGTCTCTGACTTGGAATTCCCTCCTTTTTCACCATTAAGAAAGAGACTGTCACATTTTTGGAAAAGTTCGGCCGTTAAAATGCAGATCACAGATACGATTTTTATCAATTTTATCACTCAAAGGCAGATCTTTTCGTCGAGTAGCCTTCGACCACTTCGAGAACAGATTTAGATTCTTTGGGATGAAAACAATCATTCGACTGTTTATCGTAACTCGATTTGTAACCCGGGACATAGCAAGTGGCAGACATATTCTCAAGCGATAGTATAATGAAATATACGTCCTACTTCCCAAATACTTAATATTTTTCACTATTTGGTTCACGAAAAGTTAACACCAGATATCTCGCTCGTATAAAATTACCGAAAAGACATAAATCGTTTACAGACTTCCGCTTTAAACCGACAAAATGCGCGCCGATCGAGACGGCGGTGCTATAAACATGTGAGTCAGAGCACGGGCCAGAGGGAGTCGTCACTCTATTCTATTCGTCCTGATTTAATTATAAACACTCTGTGTACTAGTGTTGGCTACTGAATGCATGATTCGAAGCAGTGTATGGATTCATTCAAGTGTCTGAGTGAATCGATTCACAGGAACGGCGAGCTCACGGCAGACGATTAAGCTTACTCCCAGTGGACAGTGCTGAGTGGCGCACTCACTGGACGTTGACGGGGAGCCGAGCTTCCGCTGCAGCGAGACAGTGAATCATGGCACATCGAAAGAATCGTGAACGAGCGCGGCTCAGTGAGACACAAGATACGCACGGCGCCTTATCAGCTCACTGCAGCGAGACATACAGTGAGCCATAGTACACTGAAAGAACCGTATGCTATAATGGACCCTCCAGCTCAGCTCATTTGAAAATAATACCCATTTGCATTCACTGTCCTCTTCTTACAGGGAGGTTTAAATAATCGATGGATTTATTTGCAGTGTTAAAAAAGGTAGTCAAAACATAATTCTGAAGTAGCTAGTGAGTAGGTAGACTATTAGGTTATACTATTTATTAGTTTAATGAATCTTAGTAATATATCTTAGTTGACATTTGACAATTTAACTTGACTCTCGCTTGCCCTATGACTATGAGTCATGCTCATGACCACTCAAAAGTACCTGTTTTATATTGGGAAGAACGGCTCAGTATTCTCTCAGTTCATATGTCACATCGTTGCACAAGACTTCAATCATATGTGGACAGACGCAATAACTTAACCAACAGTATGTTGAATCAGAAAACCGGCGGGCTGCTGTACATCTCGGGTAGCCCATACAAAATATGACGATTTAAAAAATTCTCTGCTGATAGAACAATACATATTTTCAAAAATGTCTGAGCAATTTGTCGTGCGGTTAGTATCGCGTAGCTATGCGCTTGCATTCGGGGGATGGTGGGTTCGAATCCCACCGTCGGCAGCCGTTAAGAAGGTTTTCCGTAGTTTCCCCATTTTCACACCAGGAAATGCTGGGACTGTACCTTAATTCAGGCCATGGCTACTACCTTCCTAATCCTAACTTTCCCATCCTGCGTCGCCGGAAACCTTTGATGTATTAGAGTGACTAGCATTTTTTTCTAAGAAAGGAGTTCATAGTATGAAGACCAGATGGCAGCTGCGAGCACTGAATGCTGTTGCTGCTGTCTTACCAGCACATACTACACAGGGGAGGCCTAAGATTCACCGCCATCTAGCACCACGTGTGACGTCACGCAAAGCCGAACATAGCCGACTCCGCTCCGCTCCTACTGCAGCACCCGACAGGGGCCAGCGGCTGCGCGCGCCCTGGGACTCGCATTAATATAATAATTTAAGACAATTCTGAAATATACACTATCACTGTAGTACGCATGATGCCATGAGATCATCCCCAGTAGTCATTATTAAAAGTAACTTGAAGTATACTTTAAAATTCGAAGTTCTTTTTCTTTTCAGAAATATAAATACAAAGTACACAATAAACTTGTTATTAAATATCACTTTGTCATAACAAAATGCTGAACTTCAGCGGGACAAGAATATATCATAAAATAATTTTATTCAGAACTGTTCTGTTAGTTTTGTGTCTTCAGTTAGAATCCTTGGAAAACTCTCTGTAAATAAAGAATAGTCCGCCTCTGTGGTGTAGTGGTTAGCGTGATTAGCTGCCACCCCCGGAGGCCCGGGTTCGATTCCCGGCTCTGCCACGAAATTTGAAAAGTGGTACGAGGGCTGGAACGGGGTCCACTCAGCCTCGGGAGGTCAACTGAGTAGAGGTGGGTTCGATTCCCACCTCAGCCATCCTGGAAGTGGTTTTCCGTGGTTTCCCACTTCTCCGGGATGGTACCTAACTTAAGACCACGGCCGCTTCCTTCCCTCTTCCTTGCCTATCCCTTCCAATCTTCCCATCCCTCCACAAGGCCCCTGTTCAGCATAGCAGGTGAGGCCGCCTGGGCGAGGTACTGGTCATACTCCCCAGTTGTATTCCCCGACCATGAGTCTGAAGCTCCAGGACACTGCCCTTGAGGCGGTAGAGGTGGGATCCCTCGCTAAGTCCGAGGGAAAAACCGAACCAGGTGGGTAAACAGATGATGATGATGATGAAATAAAGAATAGTTGTTCACTGTTTCAAAAAGAATATTTTCATGGCAGCAAACGATACGTTTAAAATTCAGTGTAACTTTATTATTAATGTAAAACGAAGAGTCGTTTAGATACCAGTTCTCAAGAAATAATAAAATTGTACAATAAAATACAGTTTTTAATCGTGAATAGCTAGTTATCTCCCTAGAAATGATGTCTTTAGTTAATCTCCGTTTCAACCCAAACCTCGTAATTATCTCTATTTCTGTTTATAACTCCACGACAGTGAGAAGGTGGTGGTGATTAGTGTGAAAATGAAAGACTCCGTAGCATTCGCAGATGTAATACCGCCGGGGTCGGAAGTGAGCAAGTGTTAACTAAGAGAGGTTCGACGGAACTGATGAAAGTGTGGAGCCTGGCACAACTAAGTGAAAGCAATGCCAGGACTCAGCTATGGGCCTCGTGGTCGCAACCACGCCCCCAAGTTGAAAACCCCAGATACCCCTTTTAGCCTCCTCTTACTAGCAAGGGATGCCGTGGATATTATGTTCTACAGACCCTGCAACCTCAGAGGGTACCGGGCGAGTTAGCCATGCGGTTACGGGCGCGCAGCTGTGAGCTTGCATCCGGGAGATAATGGGTTCAGCCCCACTGTCGGCACACCTGAAGATGGTTTTCCGTGGTTTCTCATTTTCATATTAGGCTGTACCTTAATTAAGGCCACGGCCGCTTCCTTCCCATTCCTAGGTGTTTCCTATCCCATCGTCGCCATAAGACCTATCTGTGTCGGTGCGACGTAAAGCAAGTTGTAAAAAACCTCAGAGGGCTTCGTGAAAACGTTACATATTACCAACAATAAGCCTATACAGTACTTCAGTGAAAATTTAATATTAAAGATTTCTACATTGGATATATAATTTTGAATTTTTAAAAATAATGTGCATAGCTATAACACATAAAAATGTTTATTTAACACGCATTATTCCACGCTGTTATTAGCTCCGTAGCTTAATGGTCAGCGTCAAGGCCTCCATATCAGAACGTCATAGGTTCGATTCCCGGTCGCTTTTTAACTGCGTCTAGTTAATTTAATTCGGGGACTGGGTGGATTATTTTGCTAGTGGTTTAACGTCTTATTACGCAATTTCAGGGTTGTCGACGGTGGGCTTCAAACCCACCATCCGCCGCATGCAAGCTAACAGCTGCGCGAACCTAACCGCATGGCCAACTAACTCGGTACTCGTAATATTGAATACATCCCTCCACATATATTTGGCGTTAGGAAGGGCATCCGGTCGTAAAGCAGCTCCAGTCCACATGTGTTACACAGTTGGCACCCGACTTCACAAGATGTGGGTAAAACGGAAGAATAGAAAAATTCTATGGCACTATTGGTTTCCTATTGCATCTGTTATAGCTATGCACATTATATTTAAAAATTCAGAAATATTTGTTTGTTTCTTTGTTGTTTAAAGGGGCCTAACAGCTAGGTCATCGGTCAAATTCAGAATTAGTATCCAATCTAGAAATCATTAATATTAAATTTTCGCTGAAGTACTGTATAGGCTTATTGTTGGTAATATGTAACAGCTTTCATGGAGTCCTCTGAGATTTTGGGGTCTGTAGAATATAATATCCACGGTATCTCCTGCTTGTCGTAGGAGGCGGCTAAAAGGGGTCCCTGGGGCTTTCATCTTTGAAGAGTGGGTTGGCGACCACGAGGCCCTTAGCTGAGTCCTGGCATTGCTTCCACTTAGTTGTGCCAGACTCCAACATTTCATCAGTCCCGTCCAACCTCTCTTGATCAACTCTTGTTCATTTCCGACCCCGGCGGTATTACATCTGCGAATGCTACGAAGTATTTCATTTTCACGCCCTTTGTGACCCTTGATTTCTTTGACCGATTCCTTCATTTGTTGAAGTGTCGGACCTCTTGCTGTAATCAGTTTGTTAGGCGTTGATGGTTGCCCAGTTGTATTTTCTCTTAAAGCAGTGATCACCACCACCTTCTCACTGTCATGGAGATATAAACAGAAATAGAGATAATTACGAAGTTTGGGTTGAAACCGAGATTAACTAAAGACATCATTTCTAGGGAGATAACTAGCTATTCACGAATAAAAACTGTGTAAATGTTATTTGTACAATTTTATTATTTATTGAGAACTGATATCTAATCGAATATTCGTTTTATTTTAACAATAAAGTTACACAGAATTTTAAACATATCGTTTGCATATTCTTTATTTACAGAGATTTTTCCAGGGATTCTGACCGAAGACACAAAACTAACAGAACAGTTCTCAATACAATTATTTTATGGCATATTCCTATCCCGCTGAAGTTGAGCATTGTGTTTATGACAAAGTGATATTTACAGTAATATCAAAATACTGTGTAGGCGTACTTTATATTTATAGGTATTTCTGAAGAAAAAACTTCGAATTTTAAAATATACTTCCAGTCATTTTCAACCATTTTCAATAATTATTACTACTGGGGATGATCTAATTTCATCATTTGTAAAATGCATACTATAGTGAAAGTGCACATGTCACTATTTTCGTAAATTATGACATTAATGCGAGTCCCATTGTGCGCGCAACTTCTGGCCTCTATCGGGTGCTGGTGCTGGAGTGAGATATTATTTCTTGTCGGAGCGGAGTCGGCTATGTTCGGCTTTGCGTGACGTCACGCGTGGTGCTAGATGGCGGTGAATCTTAGGCCTCCCTACTACACAGATGGAGTAGGAGCGGTGACTAATGTGCCGTGAATCGGATCACTGTATCGATTCAGTAATGTGAACGGAATCAAATGAATCGATTCAGTAAAATGAATCGAATGTCCCATCACTACTGTATACGGCTGGGAGATCCCGCGCAGCGACTGGGTAACACCAGAGTTCATCGCTCTGCCACTAGGATCGCTTGGTAACACCCTACGTATGAGTGCACTATATGAATTTATTCTGGATAAGATGCCAGTATGTACCGACTCTTTATAAAGATATTTACAACTTTCAGGTTTGTCATTCTATGTACAACTCGCCGCAAGATCATAAACAAGCGGTCACTCATTCAAACTTCAGTACTTTTCTGTTGAGAGGCTCATTGTGAAGCTACACAACTCTTTCATTCCTCTCGTGCGAATTTGTCCGGCTCCACGGCTAAATGGTTAGCGTATTGGCCTTTGGTTCAAGCGGCCCCGGGTTCGATTCCCGGCCGGGTCGGGGATTTTAACCTTAATTGGTTATTTCCACTGGCCCGGGGACTGGGTGTGTGTGTGTGTGTCGTCCTTAAACAGAAAATATGAGAAAAACAAAGAGGAAATTAGAAAAATAACAAAAAGTGTACCAGTAAAAATGCATTAAAAGAAAAATATTTAAAAAAAATAAAAAAATCTAGTTTGTCCAGGAGCGGTTTCATGATTTATTGCAGAAGAATATTTGGAAGATAAGAGTCGTTGCATTTGGTAGGCCTACCCTTAAATGTTTGAAAGATCTTGTCTTTTAATAAAATAGTACAGTTCGTGAACAAATTCTTCTGAGGCAGATAATGGATGGCACGGGACATGAATTGTCTAATTTAACACTACTAACGCTGTAAATGATGTTTTAGTGCACGTAACCTCAGCCCTGCGCGGTCTTGAAAACGTACGAGGTTATCGTTCGCAAGGCGAGAAATAAGTCCTAAAGAACCTTCACAGCCAGTATTTTCTCCTGCTACGCGCACCAGACAGAGTGCTACCACTGCTATCGCTATGCTGCTTGGCGGAACGTAATGTGGCCTTACGAACCACGTTTTTGCCTGTATTCCAATGAAGTATTTCATCCTGGATGTGCGGAAGGTCAAGTTCAAGCCGCAGGTGTGTGCGTCATGTTTCGGGGTGGGCCCGCTCACTGAGGTGACCACGGACATGAACCAGCAAGTTTATTTAGACATTCTCGATGAGCAGGTGTTGCTTTTCAGTCAACATCTGCATGATGAGTACGCTACTAATGCCGCAATATTTCAAGATGACAACAGGAAAGTTCATCGGGCTGGACGCATATGTGACTGACCGTATGAACAATTCCCCACCCTATTACATCTCGATTGGCCTACAAAATCACCTGACTTGAACCGTATTGAAAATCTGTGGGATATACTGGTACAGCGGATAAAACGCCATGCAATCGCGGGATCAAATCCTCAGCGAGTAGCTTAACTTGGATGCGACGTACGTACCTGGACAAATTTCTGGACTCACTTTCTAACCGAATACAGGCGTTTGTCAAGTCCAGAGGCTAAGGTCCACGGTATTAAATGGTGCTTGTAAGGATTTCTCCAGGGATGACTAATCCGGTGAGCTTATGTATCCAGTTCCAAGTTCACAATAGAAAGAAAGCGACACAGTTGTTCCATTGTGTAATTGCCGGATTTCGTTTCGAGCAATCATAATCTAATTACAACTGTTCAGCACGTTGTGCCTGGGACATTCTTAAAACAGAGATAGAGATCGTGTCATTAGCTAAAAAGAATAAAATTAAACACTTTTTTCTTTTCTGCTTCCTTAATGATTCTCTTTCTTTAAAAGAATCAAATTAGTTTCTTTAATCTCTTGTCTCTCCCTCACGTGCAGTTGGAAAGCTTTATAGCACAAGACAGTCCCTTTCTCTTTAGCTTCAGAAAAAAAAGCTTTTACTCTTTGACCTAGTCTTCAAAAATGACTATTTAAATGTAATAAAAAGAGAGAATGATTTATGAAAATTGTATTTATATTTTTGAAGAGACAGACGTCTTATTGTGAGTCTTCTTCTTACAAGTTGCTTCACGTCACACCGAGACAGATAGGTCTTATGGCGACGATGGGACAGGAAAGGCCTAGGGGTGAGAAGAAAGTTGCCCCAACATTTGCCTGAAGTGGAATGGAAACCATCTTCAGGGCTCACGACAGTGGGGTTTGAACCCAGTATCTCCCGGATGCAAGCTCACACAGCGCACCTCTAACTGCACGGCCAGCTCGCCCGGTTCTCAAACCACGGGAGTTAATATTAATGGTACTACAAGAGAGGAAAATATTAGAAGAGGAGTGCGACAAGGCTGCCCACTGTGACCATACCTCCTTAACCTGTTCATACAAAATACAGTTAAAGAAATAAAAGGCCAGTATCCAGTATTCGGGAGATAGTAGGTTCGATCCCCACTGTCGGCAGCCCTGAAAATGGTTTTCCATGGTTTCCCATTTTTTACACCAGGCAAATGCTGGGGCTGTACCTTAATTAAGGCTACGGCCGCTTCCTTCCCACTCCTAGCCCTTTCCTGTCCCATCGTCGCCACAAGACCTATCTGTGTCGGTGCGACGTAAAGCAACTAGCACAAAAAAAAAAAAAAAAAGGCCAGCTTAAAGCGATGAATTTTAATGGTATTCAGGGGCACAGTATCCGCTTCGCGGATGATAGTGCTCTCTTAGCTAATTCTGAAAAGGATATGAGTAAGGATCTAAGAACATTCAACAAAACCTTAGATACCTTTTGGAGGTGAAAAAGAAAATAGTGGTAGCAAAACAAGAAAGCTTATTGCTAAACAGCTATCTCATTTTGGAGACCAGAAAATCATTTCTCAAGACCTTTGTTTGGAGTGTGCTACTGTGTGGATGCGAAACCTGTACATTAGGGAAACAGGTAGAAACAAAATTTGAAGCTGCAGAAAAGTGATTTTGGAGAAGAATTAAAAAACAGTTGGATGAATAAAAAATGACCTTGTTCTTTACAAAACGTAAAGGTGGGTCGATGTTTATTAAATACGACAAAGAAGAAGAAAGCAAAAGTTCGTTGGACACGTACTGAGTCATGACTCTCATCTCCAAGTACTGGGAAAGAGACCCAGGGGACGACCAAGGAGGTCATGCAACAGGAACTCCGTCGGTGAACCGGCATGTGGTTCACATAGCAACACGAAGAGGATAGCAGAAGATCATCAGATGTGGCTACAGCGACAAGCATTGCCTTTAGTAAATGATGATGATGATGATGATAATGATGATGATGATGATGAAATCGGCCACCAGCTGTTCTTCCAAAAATGGCTGCTATATTAAATTTACGAAATTTTTGAATCAAGGAAGAGATCTATTTCAGCACATGATTAGTTGCAAGAGGACTGCGGTATATTAACCGTACAAACTTATTTGGCCTTAACTAGTCCACATATTATTCAATTTAAGTAAATTACGATAAAACAATACACTATACGCTAATACTGTACTTGCCGGACTGAGTGGCTCAGACGGTTGAGGCGCTGGCCTTCAGACCTCAACTTGGCAGCTTCGATCCCGGCTCAGTTCAGTGGTATTTGAAGGTGCTAAAGTACGTCAGCTTGGTGTCGGTAGATTTACTAGCACGTAAAAGAACTCCCACGGGACGAAATTCGGGCACCTCGCCGTCTCCAAAAGTCGTAAAATTATTTAGTGAGACGTTTAACCAATAACAAATTATTATTATTATTATTATTATTATATTATTATTATTATTATTATTATTATTGTTACGGAGTTATCCGTGGTAGTTAGAGGTGAAAGAAGGTGCTGGGATGAATAGGTCTCAACTTACGAAATTAAAGTTAATTTAAAATTTTACAAAGGTTATATTTTCTTTTCGAGATCAAGAAATAACAATATAACAGAATGTACAATTACAGTTTATTAATGGCTTTTGGGCTTCGAGCCCCAGAATCACAATCCCTGAGCAATGAGCCCAACTTTACTTATACACAAGGTTCAACAAAGGGGCAGAATACCCCAATCATACCAAGGAGCTCTAGCTCCCAATTACCCAGTAAAGCCTGCTCGAGGCACACAGAAACCAAATTCAAGAAAGAGCAACCCGCTCTCAAAGTTCAAGCCAATTCAAAGGCCACTCCAAACTCCACGTTCAAGCTGCCCTACGGGCACACAAGAACAGGGGTAATAATACCCAACCTACTGAGGCCTATTCAATAAACAGGACAATTACATAGCCCCAAAATACCAACTTGAGTGGAGGCGTAACTTGCACTCCTAATACACCATTTTAAAAACCTATTTGGCTCTAGGCCGCTTATGCAAGGGTTAATCCCATACTACGGAGGTGACACGATAGGAAAACTTTATTACATTATGAAACGAAGAAAAACGGTTGAGAAAACGTAGTCACCTCAAAAGCAATATGAGAGGGAGGTCGAGAGGGTTAGGCACTCTCTATCCCGATTTGTAGTCAAAGAGACAGAATTTTATACCAAGTGTCTTTTACATTTTAGAGGAAAGTTACATTATAAAAGTTTCGAACCTGCCCCGAGGTTTAAACTGCTGAGCTAGCAAGCAAAGAAGTTATTAAAACGCCATTACCTGATGGATGAACTGCTGCCCGAAGAATGAGGCGCTTCCCGCCCCCTGCTACATAATCACACTAGGAAGGATGTTACTGAAGTGGCCAGGAGACATGAAAATCAGCAGTTTATATATCCTCGCGGAAAATTCGAGACGTTTCAAGAATGAGAACCCACACCCCCCTAAACTTTATTGGCTAGGGTCAGAAATTCGGGATTGGCTAAATTCAAAACAAGCGGAAAGAGAATGGTTATACTGTCAACCCAAAAAATGACTGAAAGAAATTTAACAAAGAACAAACTTATGAATACAAAATTTCTCAAAAAACAGTTCCTTCACTTCGCACCAGGGTGCACAATTGTAGTTCTTCAGTAGTGCCATCTAGAAGAGAATGTTCACACTTCTCACTACAGAGAAAACAAATATAAATCGGAAAGGACACAGTTCAGAACTCTTCAAAATTTACAATAGTGATATCTTCTGAGAAACTTTAGAGTTAACATGGTTGTTAAAGTTCAGGCTTCCTCCAGTAGAGGAGTTCCAACTGACGCAATGTTTGAATTAGCGGCGTGGAGGTGTACCGCCCGGTACAATTATTATTATTATTATTATTATTATTATTATTATACTATACTATACTTATGTAAATAAATATTTTTCATCACTATTACCTAAAATCTAATTTTATTCGCACGTGTCAACCTTCAAGAATGTACTGCAGTCTAGGCCGCCTATAAGTTGTCAACTCGAAAAACCTGCACCACGCCTGTGTTGTTCTAATTTACGAAAATGATTTTTTATCGGAAATTGAATTTCCTTTCCCTGAAATTGACCTAACCATTTCTCAATAAAAGTACTTTTTTTTTTCAAAATAGAACTTGAAAAGAAACATCACTCTGATAAATTAATGATGTCAATGCACTACAGGAAGTTCGACAAATTCCTGCTTTCCTTGCTCTGGGTTTTGGAAGTTCCTAATAACATCTTGGACAATACACTAGGAGCATTTAAACAGCGTTAACATTTACAAAGCCGGGGCTGCTACCTTCCCAAGCCTAGCCCCTTTCCCATCCTTCTGTCGTCAAAAAACTTCGAAGTCTTGGTGCGATATTAAAAAAGTGGAAATAATTGGCGGTAGTCTGTCACTATTGTAACAACCGCCGGGTTTTGAGGCTTTCTTTTTGTTTTTGCATTTTTTTACAATTCTGCTTTACGTCGCATCGAAACAGATAGGTCTTAAGGCGACGACGGAATACGAAAGGGCTAGGACTGCAAAGGAAGCGGCCGTCGCCTTAATTAATGTACAGCCTTAGCATTTGCCTGGTCTGAAAATGGGAAACCACGGAAAACCATCTTCAGGGCTGCCGACAGTGGGGTTCGAACCCACTATTTCCACTGCAGCTATCGAGCTCGGTTTGAGGCTTTCCTAGACTTACTTATCTACTGTATATATGAATGGGTGCTCGCACAAATGGGCTAACCAACATAAAAAAATTAGTTTTGTGCTGCCATCTATCGCGGAAGCTTCAAACTATCTTCTCTGAGTTGAAATAACATAAGGGAATCCCGTGTGATGAGATACAAAGCTTTCAATTTTATGCCAATTTATTTAGACTAATTTTGTTATTGCAAAATCGGGCTATCAGATCTTTACAAACGCATGAGGCGTTGCTGTATATGCAGGTTAGCAAACCTTATTCCTATGTACTGTATGCTAGTGGCTGTGGGTGAGAAGTGTTTTACAAGTATATGCTAAAACTACACAATCACTCAAGTATTTTAATAAAAACTCTCACTTCGTCTCATTTGTCACTGAATTGTGTGACTAAGCACTCCATAATAAGATCTACTGGAAACTCGCTCTGTGGATTGCGTTGGATATCCTGATTGTTTATTATTATTAAAAAATAGCTTCATCAGATAGTAGTATTGCAGACGGAGATGGAAATAGTGTTGATTTTTGCGTGGATAATTACAGAAAACGTAAAAGAATTACTAATACCTTGAAAAGGAAAATACAAAAGAAGAATATAAATAGTGAGGAATGTGACTGTGTTGACATTAACAAAAGGAACGGTATTGGCGGTAGGCCATCACTTGAGTTGCCATAAAAGTACAATGGTACAATGCCAATAAAACCAGCAAACTTAAGTACTTGCTTCAGCGGCTTGAATATGTCCCTCCAAGATATGACTAGTATTACAGAGAACTAACATCTGGTTATGGCCAAGAAGAGGCTGAGGAATCCTTCTTCAATGCATTAGAATATGACCCATATGACTGATTATTATTCCATGAGAGAAAATTATGTCATCTCCCAAAATAAGTCTGCAGCATATTTATATCTAGTTTACTGTATATAAAACCCCATTTTTGTATTGTATGATCATAAAATAAAGTTTAGTTGCGAATCTGAGGTAAACTATTATTTATAGCTAGGTCATGCAAAAGTCCATTTTCTTCAGTTTTATATTCCTACTAGCTGATGTACCCGTGCTTCGCTACGGAATTCTACATTATATACAGAATTTGTTTTTTTTTTTGCTAGGGGCTTTACGTCGCGCCGACACAGATAGGTCTTATGGCGACGATGGGATAGGAAACGCCTAGGAGTTGGAAGGAAGCGGCCGTGGCCTTAATTAAGGTACAGCCCCAGCATTTGCCTGGTGTGAAAATGGGAAACCACGGAAAACCATTTTCAGGGCTGCCGATAGTGGGATTCGAACCTACTATCTCCCGGATGCAAGCTCACAGCCGCGCGCCTCTACGCGCACGGCCAACTCGCCGGGTATACAGAATTCTAGGTTAGGTATTGTACACGGTGTGAGCAAGATTATATTAAATTGCATAGCTCTTAACGTTAGCCTAGAAACGCGACGGGGAAGTCACCAAACGTCTTTTCTCATATGAAGACTGTGTTAGGGAATTTGCATTGTAATGATAGACCCGCTTGCCTACCATCAGTCACCACCAGGTTGGGCAGTTTTCATTATAATGGCAGACACTCACTCTCCACCAGCTATTTTACATTCTCAGAAAGACTGTCTTAGTGGTTTTTCCAACTGAAATGAACATAGGTCATTTCAATGACGCCAGTAGGAATGGCGCGATTAAAAGCAATACTTTCATATGAAATACTCCATCAAATGAGAGACCACACACTTTCTCACTTTTAGCGAGCAGTACTATGCTGGAATTCCAGAGCTGGAATGACCATGTCGCAGACAGTTCTGATCCGTGAACACTCTTCGTCTTTTTCTGTGGTGCGGGGGGGGGGGGGGGGAGTGGGGGGGGAAGGCGAATAGTGGAGAGTCCCAGGGCAAAAACTATGCCTTTTTACTAATCTGTTTCCGAGGAGTACCCGATGAGTCGGAAAATCTCAATTCACTACAATGGCAACGGAAAAACCTATCTGATTTGGAGGCATTTTTTTCCTCTAAACCAGAGGAGAAGCCCCCTCTTCAGTGCTAATTTGGAATTAAATGAATGTAGAATTTAATAAAAGTGAAGAGGAAGAAGCTTTTCTTAAGAAACGGCTCTTTTCAGGGTTGACTTTTGAGTTATTTAGTGAATTGTGGTGCTATAATTTGAAATAGGCTTAAATAGTAATTCTAGACCAGGTGATACTACTGCTATATTTGGAAATAGGCTTAAATAGTAATTCTAGACCAGGTCATACTACTACTACTACTACTACTACTAAGTGAGCCTCTGCCGTAAGTGTGCTTACAGCTCATTCAAAACAACGCGTCAGAGTAGGGATCGAATAACTGGAATACTATGATGAACCAGTGTGTTACGTACCTGCAGTATCAGAAAATATATGAACCAGAGGAAAATGAAAACCTACAACCTGTTTTCCAGTCATTGGCCGGGTCAGGGATGTAATAAATAGGCTGTTAGTACGATGGGGTCGCCACTCCCAGTGATACATTAATGACTGGTAGATGCTATGAAATGAGAATGGAGAGTGTTGCTGGAATGAAAGATGACAGGGAAAACCGGAGTACCCGGAGAAAAACATGTCCCGCCTCCGCTTTGTCCAGCACAAATCTGACATGGAGTGACCGGGATTTGAACCACGGTTACCAGCGGTGAGAGGCTGACGCGCTGCAGTCTGAGCCACGGAGACTACATGAACCAGAGGGATTGCATGCTAACGAAGACAGTTTTCCAACTCCCCAGCTATTTCCCGCCAATGTTCAGTCGGGCTGTTATACCCAGTACGCAGTAGTAATCCCATCTATCGGAGTTGAGCGGGACCATAAGAAACGAAGAACATCACAACACACAATGGTCAATGTAAAGTTATTGTTGATCAGTAACAAACAATGGCCAATGTAAAGTTATTGTTGATCAGTGTTATGCGTTTTCGATATTGTAGGCCTTCTGAAATACCACTCTTATCATAGTTGGTACAGTTAAACGGAATGAAACATAATGATCGGAAATTGTATTGTCTATAACTTTTGTTATATAGTACTTTTCGATAGCACCAATAACATAGGTACCGGTATTTAAAAATTAAATTTTAGGCGCCTTCCCCTAAACTACCATTTCATCTCGGGCGAATAAAATTATTTACAGCCTAGACTGTAGTTTCTTATTCCCCGACTCTATATAGCGGTTTTCATTAAATTCTGTTAACCCATTTTCTCGTGGCTAGGCGTTGATATGCACTTAGCAACAAAACTACAAATTCATTAATATCTGTGTTATCAGAGCCGGTACGGTAAAAATGTATAAGACATAACTGACTGGAAATTTAATTCTATATAACTTTAGTTATATAGTATTTATCGATAGGGCCGCTAATAATATAAATATTCGAGAATTAAATTTAAGGCCTTCCCCTAAACTACCATTTCACTCGGCGTGAATAAAATTATTTATAGCCTAGATTGTAGCGGCTCATCTCCCAACTTTACATACCGATTTTCATTAAATTCCCTTCAGCCGTTTTCTCGTGATACGTGTACATACATACATACAGACAGACAGACAGACAGACAGACAGACATTACGGAAAAGTAAAAAGTACATTTTCTTGTTACTATGGACATGACCGATACAGAAATACCATTCTTTTCAAATTCTGAGCAATCTACAGACAAAACTCTTATTTTATATATATAGATTTTTCCAAGCACCTTTCAGTTTAATACAGTTCTAATATATGCTATTGATAATTTATAGGTCCTCTAATGAGATAAAATAATGAAAAAGTATTATTTTTATGGTATAGATTTTGTTCCTTCACATTTACAAAAGTCGATTTATCTCTTTTCTGACAAAATGTTGGTTAGCCACTTTTTGCGAGCATCCATTCATATATAAAACGCTAACGTGTATGTTTATAAAACTCAACCACTTAAACCAGGGGGAGTTTAAGGTGCGCTTTGTTCCAAAGTCTTCCAAATCGTAAAAATAGAACAGGAAAAATCTTGCATTTCTTGAAAGGTTAACGGAAATACATTTTATTTTCATTTTCAAGATGAAATAAAGCGTTGCCTACGCTATAATACAAGGCCTTGAAATGCACTCGTGGAAACGGGTTGCTTCCTAGTTCACAATTCAACCGCTAGGATCGCGTTCTTGCCCCATTGCATTCGCATGGCTGTATATGTCAATAAGTAAATGATATCCTAAATTTAAAAAAAACTGAATGTTTTTGTGAGTATTGACAGTACTTTATTTATAGATCGGTGCTGCATTGGCTTGGATATGTCATTGAAGTTTCAAAACTTTCCTTTTGAGGGGCTTCGTATCAAGTTTCAAAACTTTCTCTCTTCTACTTGAGTGGCTCAAAGCAATGTTGTCTAACTGAGGTCTCAGAAATTTTCATAGTAGAAAAAGAGGTGGTTTGTTGCCTTTTCACTTTCCACACTTAATTTCACTGTTGAACATGTCTTTCGAAAAAAATAAACTTACACCTTTTAGTAACTCTCTTCGGGACAAGTACTGCGTAGCGGAGATGACAAATTCCGTCGTTCACTGCAGAAGTGCCACAGACGATGATTTTCGTTATCTGAGGGCTCCTCGATCTTGAAAACGAATAAGACACAATGTTGGACTTTGAGTAGCTGGAGAAGAGATATGTTCTAAACAGCCTTTACAGTCTGATTTTTCCTTTTGCCACACGAACCATAATGTTATTGTATTCCACTTGGCGTCTTAGGTAGCTGAAGAAGAGCTCGATGTCATAGCTCGTTAGGTTTCTCGTCAATGCATAATGCAAATGTATACTTATGAGGTATTTTATGCAGGCCACAGTGGATTGGGTAGTCAAGATCTATGCTGATACATTTATCTCATGAATCTTTTTTACTTTCTCTGAATGCCTTTGAAGTTTCTTAATATATGACAGGAAATCATTAATTAACTGAGGAGTTCATCTTTCTTTTTGCTAGTGACTTTACATCGCACCGACACAGATAGGTATTATGGCGCCGATGGGATAGGAAAGGGATTGGAGTTGGAAGGAAGCGGCCGTGGCCTTAATTAAGGTACTGCCCCAGCCTTTGCCTGGTGTCAAAATGGGAAACCACGGAAAATCATCTTCACGGCTGCCGACAGTGGGATTCGAACCCACTATCTCCCGGATGCAAGCTCACAGCCGCGCGCCCCTAACCGTACAACCAACTCGCCCGGTTAAAAGATGCTCGTTTGTTCTCGTTCCTGGAATATGTCCCATGTGAGGTGTTGCAGACGTTATGCGCATTGAACAATTTAATAAAATGCTCCATAAAACAAACAGCTTATTTTAAACTGCATTTAATGCTCTCGGGACAAACCACCTCCATACTTTTCAAACCAGAGATTGTTTCAGGGGAAAATACAATATTTTTAGCTCTTGCTACATTCATTTTCGTGAATTTTGTTGGGCAAATTATTTTCCTCGTTGGTTTCCTAATTTAAGATTTTTGAGTTTGAAGATGCCTCTCAAATGATCGCCGGTCACGGTAGCATTGTTTACAAAAAGTCCAGTGACAAATTTTGGGATCGCCCGATTCTTATGACGTAACTCGGATCAAAACTTAGGAACAGAGGCCTAATTTCATCAGCTAGAAGTCGTATCTCATGCGTAATACTTCCTCTGTATAATGATTCGAACATTGAACATTCACTGGAAACTTGTGAAACGAGATTCCACTACCTTTAATTTCTCGGGAATAAACCATTACTGGAACTGCGAATGCTTAACATCAGACGCATACATAAAACATTCACGACCAACTCAGTTAATAAACACGTTTAAAGACAAGAACCTGGTAGACAGGGGGCAAGAAAGTGATCCTAGCGGCTCGGCATTGAACTTCAGTGTAACCACTTCCATAGCGTTTTACGGGCTCTATTTCCAAGGCCTTGTATTATAACGTAGGCAACGATATAAAGTCACATCTCTAAATGATCATTCCAATAATCGTAGGCGAATGTGTACCCTAGCCCGCAATACATTTATTACTTTTTTTTTTTTTTTTTCTTTTCTTTTTTTGGCATTCGGGTCGAAGCCCACTCAGCCAGTGAATTATGAATGGAAGGGAGTTTTATAGGAACTTATGTTTTAATTTATTTGTTGCTCGGAGACAGGAGAGATGGATTCATCTTCTCATCATAATGCCTATGAGGACATCCAGTGGTACGCGTGACTAGGCCGTGGATCAGAAGAACGTAGGAGTGTTGTAGTACTATAGGGTAAGTTCGATGCTAGGCGAAGGACTTAGATTCGCAGTCCAATGTCAGAAAGAAATGCATATAACTCAAAGTAAGCAGATTGATCACTTTTGTGGAGAATTGACGAAAGAATAGGGGGTAATTGGTATCCTAATGCCAATAAATTTTGAAGTAGGCAAGTAGTGCGTACAAAGTGGTGTGGACATCCAAAGAATATATGATTAAGATCGGCAACTGTATCAGCTGAACATGAACAGAAGGGAGATTGTAGTACTTGGATTTTGTGCAGATGCTGAGGGAAACAACCATGATGAAACTTCATTCTTGCGATTGCTCTGATGAATTGACGCGAATAGGGACGCTGATGGTGCCAAAGAACGTTTGGAATATCTGGATGGATAGTGGCATAGTGTTTTCCGCGTTGTTGGGAGGTATCATGCCACTCGTTGTTCCACGCCGTCAATTGCCGTCGACGAAGCAAGGAGGTGTAATCCGATGCTAGAACTGTCGTGTAAGTCTGTTGGCCTTCAGTGGCAGCAGATCGTGCTGCTTTGTCTGCTAGCTCATTGCCTGGGATTCCTACATGGGCTTTTACCCACACAAATGAAACTTTCTTCCCCTGTGTCTCAAGTCGATGTACCTGTGCAATAATCTCGTGTACGAGAATCAAGGATGATGTCCGTGAGTTAATGGTTTGTAGACTCTGCAGTGCTGATCTAGAATCAGACAACACCACAATCAACCGCTCAGGAAGATTTGCAGCGTATTCGAGGGCCCCCAAAATGGCTGTAAGCTCAGCCGTAAATATAGATGCTGTCGGAGGTAGCTTGAACTTACCACAACTGCCGGATTGAACATCGATATAGGCGCTACCCACTGTATTACAGTCCTTTGATCCATCTGTGTAGATGTGTCGGGCGTGTGGCCATTCTGCCAGATAACGTTTCAGGCTGACATCGTTACAGTTCACAGTGATCTCAAATGATGTTTCTAGTCGAATATCCAGTTTCTTAATAGTAGTTTCAAAAGAACAGTTAAAACTGGGATGGGTATCTGTAGTGCTTATAATACGCCTGCAACCACCGAGATTGGTAAATTCATCCACTAGGATCGGTTGACGTTTCTTTCTCCAGTAGCGTGAAGTCAGTACTAGGGTAGTCAGCTTGGATATCTTGTGAAGTACTGGAGACTCCCTGTATTGAAAAAGTTTGAAAATATATTTCCCCGCTAGATATTGCCTTCGTAGATGAAGAGGAGGTTCGAGTGTTTCAAGTAGCAGAGCATTTGTAGGTGTAGTCTGCATTGCTCCTATGCAGAGTCTAAGGGCCTTATACTGACATTTGTCTAGTTTAGTTAACAATGTTTTGGAAGCCGTAGCAAAGCATCCACTTCCATAATCCAGGAGAGGTCGAATCAAACTTCTGTACAGTTGCAGCGCAATTTTCGGGTCACAGCCCCACCAAGAGCCGCTAATGGCTCGTAAGATATTGACTGAAATATCACACTTACGGAGCACATGATGAATATGTGGAGACCATGTCAATTTGTGATCGATGAGAAGTCCTAGATAAGGCACCACCACCTTGTAGGGAAATAAGTAGGAACCCAGATGAATCGTGTCCAGTGGGGGTCTCGAATGTCGAGTGTAGATAGAGACTGCTGATTTTCCTGCAGATATCGTTAATCCATGGTTATGAAGCCAAGGAGTGAAAGTCCTCATGGCAACCGTCATATGTTCTTGACACTTGTCCAAGGATTCAGCTTCTGTATAAATGCAAATATCATCAGCATACTGAAGAACTTGAATCTCAGGAGAAAATATAGATGTGAGGTCTGCTGTGTATATGTTAAAAAGCAACGGAGACAAGATAGAGCCTTGTGGAAGACCTTGGGATGTCATTCGAGGACCAATTGTCGTGCCATTGTGAAACATGATGAGATGTCTATCTTGTAGAAGGCAACTGAGGTTCCCAATAAAGTCCTCTGGGAGATGTAGGAAGCGTAATTTGTCTTCTAAGACGGGAATAAGCACGCTGTCATACGCAGAAGACAGATCAGTGTACAATGCCACAACGTAATTGTTATTGCTCAGACCAAGTTGGATGTCTGTAATTAGATGTACAAGTGTATCTATTGTACCTTTCCCACGTCGAAAACCCATTTGTTGAGGTGGTAGCAGCTTGTGATGTTCTACCCACCATTCTAATCGATGCTTAATCATCCTTTCCATAGTCTTGTACAAGCAGGATATCAAGGACAGTGAGCGATAGGATGAAGACAGTCGTGGATTTTTCCCATTCTTCAATAATGGTACCAGACGAATAAGTTTAAATGACGGAGGATGCACTCTTTGAAACCACATCCTGTTCATCAGCTTAAGTAGTTTCTTATGTCCATCACTAGACATGTTGAGTAACATTGGGTAATGGATGTTATCTGGGCCTGGGGAAGTATTATTACTAGTTTTCAAGGCTTTAATAAGTTCTTTAAATTCAAATGGACGAAGTAGTGGATGGAAATTATCTTCATGGCCATTGCGTGGTAAATAACCTATATGAGCTGAAGGAGGGGCCATTTTTCTCAGGATGTCCTCTTTTATTGGTATCGTACATGTAGATGTAAACTGAGGGCAGTTCTGTGAGTTTCGGAAACGACGAATATTCCGCCACATCGTAGCAGGAGAGATAGATGAGTTGAGAGAAGTACAATATTGGCGCCAACCTTGACGCTTTTTAAGCTTGAATAAGCGTTTTGCTTTCGCTTGAGTTTGTTGTACGGTGAGGAAATTAGCTTCAGAAGCATCCTGTTTATAATGATGGAGTGCCACACGCCTGTCATGCAACGCAGCTTGACATTCGTTATCCCACCAGGGAGTTGGAGGTCGTTTGCTGTATGCATATGGTCTGTTTTGTGGAATTGTAAGGCAGGCTGCTCGATTAATGGAATCGCAGAATGTTTCGTAGTCTCTGACAATGTCATTCGTTTCGTAGTATTCTTCCAGGATGAGATCTATTGCCTCCTTGTAACTTGCCCAGTCAGCTTGTCGAATTTTCCAACGATATGTTGGGTAGATGGTATGAGGAATGGTTGATGTATTAGTCGATGTTAATAATATTGGAAAGTGGTCAGATCCTAGAGTGTCCTGTAGAACCTGCCAGGAGAAGTCGAGTGCTATTGAAGGAGATGCAAAAGTAACATCTACTGCCGAAGGAGCTTGATTAGGTCGGGAAATACGGGTAGGGGACCCATCATTCAGTAGCACTAAGTTTTCTTCTTCAGCTACACCCATGAGTTGTATTCCATGTGAGTCAGTAGAAGAACTTCCCCAATTCAAGTGGTGTGAGTTGAAGTCTCCGAAGATAAGTACAGGCTGTGAAAGTTGGGAAAAGAGTCGACGCAGTTCGTGTACAGATACCAGTTGGTTAGGTGATCGGTATACGGAAACAATAGTTAACGGTGAACCCCTGTAGTTAACCTTGATGGCACATGTTTCCAATTTCGATCCTCGAAGATTAAGAGTTACTTGATCATAAATGATGTCCTTCTGGAGGAGAATTCCAACCCCTCCATAACCATCACCACGATCACTTCTTATAAAATTGTAGCCTGGAAGCTGAAAGGGGGTAGTATCCTTCAGCCAGGTCTCACTAACTACACACATTGAAACGGAGTAATCTCGCAGTAGAGTCTGAAGGCTAAGTTTATGCGCTCGTATTGAGTGACAGTTCCACTGTATTATTTTATTCAGTTGATGTGCGGTATCCATGGTTATTCTGATTTAAAAGTGATGAAATAACGTCACGTATATGAGAGGGATCAATTTCCGAGGAGGCCGTGTTTTTAAGCGTCAAAATAAACTGGACAATGTTTTCAAGCAGTGGAGTTGTAGGTAGAGCCTGTGGTGTTGTTTGAGGCTGTTGACTTGGTTGAACTTGTTGTGTAGGGTATATAGGTCCAGTGGAGTTGGCAGGGGAACGCTGTCCATTGTAGTATGTTTTCCACTGGTTGTGAACTGGAACTCTAGACTTTGGGGTGGAAGAACGTTTGGGTGTAAAACGAGAGGACACCTTAGAGGTACTAGGGAAAGAAGAGTTGGAAAGGTTATTGGTGAGAAGTGGCCCACGTGCAGGGAAAGGAAGGGGTGGAAATTCCTTGTGATAAGATGTACTTGCTGGAGGAGTGTTATTTTGCATCACAGTATTAGCATATGTGCTTGTAGATTCCATTTCGAGTGCTTGCTCAATGGTGATATTTAAATGGGCCATATTATATTTAATCCTACGCTGTCGTTCGTATTCTGGACAGGATCGATCATCTGCACGATGAGGGCCAGAGCAGTAAATACATTTAGGCGGATCTGGAGTAAGGCAATCTGCAGTGATGTGACTGTCGCCGCAGCATGCACAGCGTGCTTTGCTACGACACTGTTTATTTACGTGGCCGTATTTAAGACATTGGTAGCAAAGGGTTACATTCTGGACGTAAGGTTCTACACCACACCGAGTGTTAAATATATACACGTAAGGAGGTAAAGTGCGACCTTCAAATACAACACGCAACAGTTGCCGAGGCACTAGTACAGTCTGTCCGTCTCGTACAAGTTTACGGTGAAAGCGATGTACTTCTAATATTTTCTTATCTGACTGAATTTCTGAAAGTAATTCTTCCTCCGAGAAGGACGTATCTACTGCACGAATAAGACCTGTCTTCACCGTTAGATGCCTTGGTATGTAAAGACTGAGTGAGGGGGATTGTAACTGAGCAAGCCTGTTTGCACAGGTAGCGGAAGAAAGTTCTATTTGAACCCTATTACGTCCCTTTGTAGTAATGTTCATTATAGAAGTACGCATGTCTGGAATTAAGGCCCTAATACACTTTCCCACGGACATTGGATGTAACCGGCCGATATGTTTAGTTACCGCACCTGCCTCATCGGGTTTATGTTCAGCATACACTATGAACGGACCTTCATCATCTAACTTATAGAGGTATGACTCATGCTGAGCGCTGCTTCGTACCTGTTGACTTGGAGCAAGCTGGCTAGCTGTATGCTGGGACGTATTCAACTGCACAGGCTGCACAGATGGGGCTGGCGGAATTGGGCAGCTAGTTCGATGTTCATGAGAATTTTCACTGGCACTTATTGACACTGATAGCTTCTTCACACTTAGGCCCTCTTCATTCCAGTAATCAGGACGCTCGTCCGGGAGACCACGTTTACGTAGTGTAGATATTTGAGAAGGTATTTGGTCTACATCACTTAACGGTCCGTCTGAATAGCACAAGTTTAATGCGGTACCTATAGCTGAGCTAAGTGAATTATGGTTAGATAGAGTACCTAGGCCACCGTCTGATGATTCCTTCATCCTCACTAAGTCCCGGGGACCCTCGTCCCCACTCACAGGTAACACTAATCCCTTATGTGCACGTGTCTATATAATACTATTATTCAGTACAGTCACACAGTTCTGTAAACACGGGCACGAGGTGATAGCGAGCTCTAGAAAGCAAAGCGAGCACAGCACAACCGTGTCTAGATGTTAAGGATGTTGGAAAGTTATTTTCACAAGATTAGTTTGCGTAATTACTTAGTTTTGGTATTTATTTGAGGAGCTTGTTTTTCTTCCGACTATATTCAATATGGCAGCCAACAATGAATGAATGCATTTATTACTTAGCAGCTTGCTAAGCGATTAACACGTTTATTAATTCTAATATATGGGATTTTAAACCTTAGTGATGTCATTGCACGCAGCCATGTTTGATTACTGCCTGTCAAGCCAGAGAGTATACATTTTCTCTCATCACGGAAGAATACTATTGTCTGTTAGATACTCTGGTTCTCGGATCTTTCCCAGTTTTTAAATATATACAACAGACTGCCAAACGTTTCTAATAACTTACATGCTGCTAATAGAAAACATCGACGTACGCACAGACGAGAAGGTGTCAAGTCAACTAGCCTTCTGTATGACTACTAATAAAGCGTAGGGACAAATTCTTGAAAAATAGAGTGTCTAATTACCTGAACCAGTACTCAGTCACAGGTTAATTTGTAACAGTCAGGTCATATACAGGCATTACAGGGAATGTGTGATGCAGTATGCTCTATCTATCGTATGGCTTTCATTGCCGGGCACGGCGCTTTGAAACGTTAAGATCCAGTTATGGCCGAATGGTCAAAGCACAGTGAATATTGTACGGAAAGAAGTGTTATAACTGCATTACCAATGACTCAATAAATGGGGAGCCCATCCAACTGTGTTAAGAACCTCAGCTCTTGCTCTCAGTTTCTCTGCGGCTGAGTATGCATGTCCTGTCTGGTTCAGCTCAGCCCGCACGAAGCGGGTGGATACAGCCCTTAATGAAACATGCAGAATAGTTACTGGTTACTCCCACTAACCAACTTTACTGCTTGGCTGGTATTGCTCCTCCAGACGTTCGGCGAGAAGTGTTTGCAAGGCAAAAGAGGTCGAAGGTGAATCTCAAAAATACCCACGCGTTATTTGGACATCCACCTCCACCTAGAAGACTGAAGTCCAGGAAAAGTTTCCTCAGCGTCTCCAAGGCTCTGGATAAACCAACAAAAACAACACGTTGTGATATGTGGCGAGCATCTTTATGACTTGATGGTGCCTTCTGAATCTCTACCCCCTGGTCATCATTTGGAATGGACAACCTGGAAGGCACTGAATCGATTGCGGACTGGAGTAGGTAAATCAAAGGGTAACCTAAAAAAAAGGGGGGTTGTTGGAAAGATCAGTCAGACTTCTGCGATTGTGGGGAACAGCAAACTACCCAACACCTTTGTGACTGTCAGTCCTGCCCTGTTCGTTGTACACTTCAAGACTTGACTCAAGCCGCTGAATAGGGAATTGCTGCTGCCCATTTCTGGACAGACTTTACGTGACATATGTTTATGTCACAAGATGTACTTTGTTTTGTTTGTATAAAACACCTTATTTTTTCAACACTCTGACACGAAATAAATGAATCAATTTGTTGGTGACGGGATCTGAGACTGATACATGTTCTTTGGATTGTTATTTATTCTATTTGCATCTTGTTATTCTTATGTTTTTTTATGTGTAAATAAACACGGCTCTGCACAAAACATTTTTTGGTCCTCGAAAGGCCGGATTGTTCCGGAATTTGGTTAGAACTTGGAGTTCAGAGATAATTGTTTACGGTATGTGGATAGTGTTATTTGCTATAGACTGTAAGCATCAATATTTGCGAGTACTTATTGATAAACCACTAATTCTTTCGTGATGCGTGTGTGCAATGCATCTTGGAGAGACTGAACCATTGTATGACGTCAGCCTGTGATACAATCATTTATCTCAATATATATCAATAGAGTTCTCTGGATACAATCAACGACCTCTAGTGTGGATTGGAACCATTAGCCAAAGAGTACTATAGAACTCACCGCCGTCTCAATCTCTATATAGGATTGAGACGGCGGTGATAGGACTATACGAGAAAACGTTTGAACTTGCCTACGCAGAGCCATCTGTGTCGGACATTGCTTACGCTATTGTACAAGGCTGGGAAATGAGCGGATGTGGTGGGTGCAAAATATTAAGAGGTCCTATGAACCTGTAGTCTGTGGATGATCTGTTGGACATTAATATACAGACTTTTATACTATTTTCTCTGAATTTACACTTTTGTTTACAAAAATTTTAAATCTGCTCAACATAGCTCAATCAAGAAATTTGCTTTCAAATCACCTTGTTCAGCTAGTCCTGTAATTTGATTTTTGAGTTGATGCATCCTTTCTTTTAAAGTAGCATAGAACATTCAAGACTCATAAGCCTACTAATACAGAAGAGTTTGAGTGCAACAGAATGGCGAAACGTAGGTGCTCCAATACACCGAATCAGACCAAAACATAAAGGCATAGAATTGGACTGTTAAGTATTTGAAGACGACATAGCACTAACTGCCCAAGACATCCCTGATGCACAAAACCAACTTGAAATCCTGAAAGAAAAAACAGCGAAAATTGGGTTACAAATTTCGTATGAAAAAGCTAAATTTATGACAGATATCAAGATTGCCCCATCTGAACTCCAAATTGGCTCGAACCACATCTTTCGAGTGAATGAATGAATTTAGGTGAATGGTCTACTGAAAATTGTAATGAAAATAAATATATTGAATCGCGTTGAAAGTTTTGCCCTTCAGGATTCAAACATTCCTGGCATCTTCTAATGAAATTGCTATTCACACGCATAAGTTCTTGCTGCGTAATTGTCCTAATTAATGTTGTTATATTGTTTTCTAGTTTATCTATGATGTGAGGATTATTTCTGCAAACTTTACTTTTTAAGGTTCCCCACAAATAAAGGTCGGACACAGTAATAACTAGAACCCCTGGAACTCCTGAAATCGCCTACAAACCTCTCTACATGACTCAGTTGTTGCCAGGTGTATGCATAAGTCTTTTCCGGTTTCACTAAGAGATGGCGTCAGCAAAACGTACGCAGCATATGAATTTGATATATACGTCAGTTTGTTCGTCTGACATTAACCTACCAACACACACAAGTTGAGTCCGCCAAACACTAGCGTCTGTGTTGTATCGTTCAGTGATCACGTTGACATTTGTGCCTGAAAACGAACATTTGCGGAACGCATTGCTTTTCTTATTTAATCAAAATGTAAAGGCTTGGACAGTCATCGTTTGCTGGTAGAAACATGTGGTGAACACGTGAACATGTGAGACATAGTTTCGACAATTTAAACCTGGTGATTTCAATGTGAAAGGCAGTGCGCGCTCTGGGAGACAACAAAAGTGGTATTGTGTATTGTGAACTCTTGAAATCCGGCGAAACCGTTAATGTACAACGCTATCTCCAACAAATGATTAATTTAAGTCGCACATTGATCGAAAGACGACCGGAATGGGGCAGAAGACATGGTAAAGTTATTTTGTTACAAGACAATGCGCCGTCTCATACACCAAAACCAGTGAACGACACCTTGAAATCGCTTGGATGGGACATCCTTCCGCACCCGCCGTACTGCCCCGACCTGGCGCCATCTGTTCGCATCAATGGGGCACGCGCTCGCAGAGCAGCAGTCCAGCATTTTCGAGGAAGTTGAAAAATGGCTCGACGAATGGTTTGCCGCAAAAGACAAGCAGTTGTTCTGGCGTGGTATTCATAACTTACCTGATAGATAGCCTAAGTGTGTAGAAGCCGATGGCCAATATTTTGAATAACCAAACAAAAAAAAAAATGAATTTCCCTTGAAAACTGCGTGTTTTCTTTTTCCCACAAAAACCGGCAAAACGTATGCATACACCTGGCACATATGTGTCATACATAAAAACTCTTTGTTCAAGCGTGCATTTCACTGGCATTTCAACGGTGCAATATTGTAATTAATTCTACTGTAATATAGACACACTTCTTTTGCAACAAACGTATCACTACACGGCTTCTCACGACACACAAACTCGACTAAGTGACCGCGTTGTGGCTATGCAGTGAGTCAGCATGAGGTTATAAATACACCGCTCGGAGCGTGCATGTGAATGTCGACTGCCGGCCCCACTGGGAGCGGGACGCTCTGTATAAGGCACCCACACCGCTGAACTAGCTTCCTGTTTTATCTACGTCTTTCTATACACAAAGACTGAAAGCAGCAGTATCAACGGAGATTAAAATCAAGAAATCCCTTATGGAAGCTAGGCAAGAGTGGTGGTGATTTTTATAAAGATGAAGTACAATTAGTTAAGCTTCCTTTCTGAACAAATTCAGTGGAGGCAAAAAATTAAAATAGTTTATTGTAGAGATGGATGAAAAATAACGTAGCAGTTACTTTGTCACAGTTACATATCTGTCACTGTTACAAATGTAACGAGGACAAAAAATAACAGGTTACCGAGTAACGACAACAGAATAACGTACTAATGAAAACAGTAACTGGGAAGTGGTAACTGTCACTAGTAGTAGGTTACAGACACAGAATGTGACCTTGAGAGTTCAGATAGTACGCATGTCTTCCAAGTGAGAGCGCTTTCGTAGGGGATCGCTTTAAGTCAAATCACGGCCGACTTGATGCGTCGCTGTAGCTAGCTAGCGCAGCGAGGGATCCAGTCGGCCGTGGTCAAATACACTATAGTGTATTTGTTTAAGTTGCTGCAGTCATCTGGTAAGTAAAGAGTAAACTGTTATGACATATTCAAGTGCTCAGGGGTGATCGTTGACTCAGACATCGCGCAGGGCTACATAGATTATAATATTATAAGTTTCACCCGCATAATATTTCTTGAACCATAAATAAATTAGTATGCTAATTTTCCATATTGACATTATACAAAACATAACTTCATTTTACTTAATCGATCCTCTTGTACCGGTTTGTGTCGAGGTTTGGCAGACAGATCATAATGTTTCCTTGTCTTCTATCCTTGATCGGGACATTGTCAAATTCACTCCTGGGCCGATGACCTTCGATGTTAGGCCTTTTAAACAACAAGCAAGCAAACTCACTCCTCTAGATTTCAGAAAAGACGCTATGTTGTCTTCTCATTTCATCCGTTGTCTGCCTCTCGTTAACTTTATAGCACACTAGCTGATGTACCCGTGCTTCGCTACGGAATTCTACACTGTAAACATAATTCTAGGTTAGGTAGTGTACACGTTGTGAGCAAGATTGTATTAAATTGCATAGCTCTTAACGTTGCTCTAGAAACGCGACGGGGAAATAACCAAAGGTCTTTTCTCATATGAAGACTGGCTTAGGGAATTTTCATTGTAAGCTAATAGTAGGACCGTTTGCCTACCATCACTCAAAATCAGGTTTGGGAGTTTTCAGTATAATGGCAGACACTCACTCTCCACCTGCCTTTTTACATCCGCAGAAAGACTGTTTTATTGGTTTTCCCAACTGAAATGAACATACGTCATTACAATTACGTCAGTAGGAATGGCGCGATTAAAAGCAATGCTTTCATACGAAATAAAAACCAGACATTTTCTCACTTTTAACAAACAGTACTGCGCTGCCGATCTAACAGTCCAAATTTCCAGAGCTGGATGACCAAGCCGCAGACAGCTGTGATCCGTGAACACTGTTTGTCTTTTTTCGGCGGGGGTCGGATAATGGAGAGTACCAGGGCAAAAACTATGCCCTTTTACTAATGTTTCCTAGGAGTACCCGATGAGTCGGAAAATCTCAATTCACTACACTGGTGGCGAAAAAATCTGACCCCCCTCTGCTAATTTGGAATAAAATGAATGTAGAATTGAACAAAAGTGAAGAGGAAGAAGCTATTCTTAAGAAATGGTTCTTTACAGGGTTGAATTTTGAGTTTTTTCTTTTTTGGTCAATTGTGGTGCTATAATTTGGAGTAGGCCTAAATTGTAATTCTAGACCAGTTCATAAGTGAGCCTCTGCCTTACATGTGCACACTGCTCATTCAAAACAGCGCGTCAGAGTAGGGGTCGAATAGCTGGAATACTATGATGAACCAGTGTGCTTCGTACCAGCAGGATCAGAAAATATATGAACCAGTGGAATGGCATGCTAAAGAAGACAGTTTTCTAACTCCCCAGCTATTTCCCGCCAATATTCAGTCAGGCTGTTATACTCGCTACGCAGCAGTAATCCCATCTATCGGAGTTGAGTGTCAGCATTGGAGACGAAGAACATCACAACAAACAATGATCAATGTAATACTATTGTTGATCAATGTTATGCGCTTTCGATATTGTATTTCTTCATGTTTAGTTTTCTTCCCACTCTGAAATACCACTCTTACCATTGTCGATACGGTATAACTGAATAAAACATAAATTATCATAAATTGTGTTCTCTATAACTGTTGTTATGTAGTATTTTTCGATAGGACCAATAACACAGGTATTTAAAATTAAATTTTAGGCGCCTTCCCCTACTCTACAGTTTTATCCAGGGTGAATAAATTTGTTTATAGCTTAGGCTGCAGTTTCTTATTTCCCGACTCCATATACCGATTTTCATTAAATTCTGTTATCCCATTTTCTCGTGGCTCAGCGTTGATATGGACTTAACAACAAAAATACAAATTCATGAATATCTCTGTTATCATAGCCGGCACGGTAAAAATATATTAGACATAAACTATCGGAAGTGTAATTCTATATAATAGTATTTATGGATAGGACCACTAATAATGTAAATATTTGAGAGTTAAATTTTAGGCCTTCCCCTAAACTACCATTTCACTCAGCGTGAATAAAATGATTTATAGCCTAGATTGTAGTGGATCATCCTCCGACTTTACATACCGATTTTCATTAAATTCTCTTCAGCGATTTTCTCGTGATGCGTGTACATACATACATACATACAGACATACATACATACAGACAGACAGATAGACAGACAGACAGACAGACAGACAAAAATTACGGAAAAGAAAAAAGTTAATTTCCTTGTTACTGTGGACATGAGCTGTACAGAAATACCATTATTTTCAAATTACGAGCAATGTACAAACAAAACTCTTATTTTATATATATACTGTAGATATGAATGCGTGTTTTGCTGCACCGACTTTCAACAGTGTAGTGATGCGTGCGCGCTTGTGCGAGTGAATGAATGGGACTTCGCAAGGAGACGAGCTTGAAGCTGTGACAAGTAAAAGGTGAGTAACGTTGGACGTTATTTTAAACTGTTACTTTTCACAGTTACTTTATTGCAGCGTCCGCCTCTGTGGTGTAGTGGTTAGTGTGATTAGCTGCCACCCCCAGAGGCCCGGGTTCGATTCCCGGCTCCGCCACGAAATTTGGAAAATGATACGAGGGCTGGAACCGGGTCCACGCAGCCTCGGGAGGTCAACTGAGTAGATGGGGGTTCGATTCCCTCCTCAGCCATCCTTGAAGTGGTTTTCCGTGGTTTCCCACTTCTCCTCCAGGCAAATGCCGGGATGGTACATGTGGTGAACTATCTAATTGACAGTACCTGTTCGGTACACAGCTAAGGAGTTTGATCCTCCATGGACGTTAACATACTGTTTGCTACCTGCTTAATATGGACTCCATGAAAGTAATAGTATAGTAGTCATGGTGATGTTTGATGATGTTGTAGCAGAGGATGATTCTTTGTAAGAATAAATCAGCAGCCTATGACATTTCAGTGTTCTTATGAAGTAAAACATTACAAAATGGTGCCGAAACCCGTTTGCGGAACGATCAGCGGCAAGAAAGACGCGGACGGACAACAGTAAGCAGCATCACGCAACATCAACAAGAAACCAGCTAACCCAAGTAAGATCTCTACTTACATTCAATTTCTTAAGCAACGGATATAAACTTTAAGGAATATACGTAATTATGTACATTACGAGCAGACTCACTTGAAGTGTTACGAAACATCAGAGTACCTTTCAAAGTGCGTCGCAAAAACAGTGAATATTACGAGTGTGTAAAGCCTCTGGTGACAGGATTAGCGCTATACGAAACCAACGCTTAAGATTTAACCGTCGACTGTTTACGAATGCAGTGTAACTTCAGGTTGCAGTGAATACCAATTACATTACAGATATAGGTTAAAGACAGGAATACGGTTATGTTCATGTACATAGTGTGTGTTATTTTCGTTAACGGTATTCGTGCATTTAGTTCAGTGAAACATGGAAAATACGAATATTAACGCACCTACTGCTCAGTTTACAGTTTCAAATGCAAACATTTTACAAACTGAAAGACGCATTCGAACAGCAACCAGTTCGTCGGAAACTAGACTTATTCAAAGACTACGAACAGTGATCGAATATGGATATGATGACATCGAAATGGAAATATTAGCGCGAAGATTACACGAACTACTATTAGATTTGAGCGAAATTCAGACACGGATACAGGCGTTGCAGGAAGACGATGCGAACGAACGGGATGCAGAAGAGTGTGAAAACCGTCAAATAGAAAGCCGAAAACTAATGGCAATAACAAACAAGAAGATCACAGAAATTAGGTTTCCCCAGCAGCAATCAAACGCAAAGAATGAAACAACTATTCTTCAGTCTGCAATCGTGAGACCACGCTTACCTAAGCTTGATATTAAACCTTTCATGGGCACCTTTTCAGACTGGCCAAGATTTTAATCAGCAATTTGAATCAGCAATTCATAATAATTCAGCAATTACGCCAGTTGACACATCTGTATCTATGGAACTTGGTAGAAGGAGAAGCCAGACATCTCATCAGTGGGCTGAAAATGTCAGAGGAAAATTACAAGATCGCACTTCAGAAGCTGAAGGAACGCTTCGACAACATTAAATTACAGCAGCAGGAACATATCGATTTCTTCCGTACCTTGAGAAAAAATTCAGATCCAACTACTACCGAGTTGAGAAGCATATATAACAGTTGCCAGATGAATATTGCAGCTCTTAAAGGACTTGGGTTTGATGCCTGCATGCTTGGTTCCTTTCTATCTGCAGATATTTTACGAGCCTTTCCAGATGAAACAAAATTCGCTTGGTACACTACGCAGGGCGATGATGGTAACTTGGATGCCCTGATGAATTTCCTAGACAAATGGGTACTCAGCAAAGGAAAATCAGAGAAGTTGAACGAGTTCAGTGACAGTTTAGGAGAAGTGTTCTCTACAACAATGAATCTGAAAAAAAAAAAAAAAAAAGGGTAAGCATACTGAACAGCAAAATAATCCACCTAAACTAACGTACGGCGATGAAATAAAAACAAACCCAATGACATGTGCCTTTTGCGATAGAAGAGGCCACTGGAGTAACGAATGCCATAAAATAGTCTCAGTTGCAGCCAGATCAGAAAAATTAAGGGAAGATGGACGATGCTTCATCTGTTTAGGCAAAAACCACAAAATGAAAGACTGTAGAAAGAAAGATCAGAAATGTCGAGTCTGTAATAACACAGGACATCATAAATCCATTTGCAAGTCACCCTTGAATGCAATAACGGCAGTAACCACAGGTGAATCACGAAAGAAACAACTGTTACAGCTGTCCATACTACAGAGACAAGGAATACACAATTGCATGAGATGTTTTTGAACACAGCATTAGTGTGGATTTCTGATCGCAACGGCAAACAGCATATGACAACAATACTATTTGATGACGGAAGTGAACGCAGTTATATCGTCACAGATCTAACAGATAAACTAAACTTGGAAAAAATTGGAAAAGTGTCCTTAATTATTTCAACGCTTGAACATCACGGTAAAGCAACAATACGCAACCGAGTACGATTTCAACTTACAGGAGCAGCCACGGGAACTGCAATCAAGATAGAAGCTTTAGAAGCTACACATACTTTTCAAGCTCTGAGACCAGTCCCAATGGATATTAGACAACAATTCAGAAGTTTAAAATTTGCAGATGCGGATGAAATATCGAAGAACATCTCTATTGGAATATTAGTTGGCGCTGATTACCATGAACGTATCTTCCAAGATGACATCATCCGCTTATCAGACTCACCATTCGCAGAAGTATTTTTGGTTGGATTCTATTTGGAAGTCGCGCTGGGATTTCGATAAAAGAAACAACTCCATACTTCATTCACTCAGAAACAGACAACCTATTGAGGAGATTCTGGGAGCTAGAGAGCATTGGAATCAGGGATGACGTAACTCGCAAATTCACAGCCAAGGAACAGAAGACCTTGACAACAACCAATGAACAATTTGCGATAACTGAAAAACGGTGCACAGTATTCCTACCTTGGAAAAAGGATGAACCTAATCTACATGACAACAGGAATATTGCGTTGAATCATTTCGATAGTTTGAAGAAGAGATTTGCAAGAGATAAGAAATACGAAGAGCGCTATGTACAAGCAATGCAGAAACACATTGAGAAAGAACAAGTTGAATTCTGTAGTGAGGAATCACAAAGAGGCAAAACATCTTTCATGCCACATCATGAAGTAATTCTATATGATCATGAAACAAGCAAAGAGAGGATCGTATTTGACTCTTCTTCACATGAGGAAGGTGAATTGTCTTTGAACAGCAACTTAGAATCTGGCCCTAATCTGAATCCAGATTCAAAAGCAACCTTACTTCGGTTACGAACGTTCAACAAATACATTGCAGCAGACGGGAATCAGAGCATTTTACAGTTGATTATGAATATGAAAGACAGAAATTCCACTCGTTTTTTCTGGTTTAAAATGATTCGTTCAGAAGAAGGATGGCTGAGAACCAACGATACCACAATATACCGTTTCTGTCGACTACCATTTGGGCTGACATGCAGCCCGTATCTGCTGATAGCAACTTTAAGACAACTAGCAACGGTGATGAAAGACAAATATCCAAACGCATTAAGAATTCTAGAAGACAACGTGCATGTTGACGATCTAGCAGCAGGCTGAGACACAAATGAAGAATTGATAGACATTTATACAGAGATAAAAAATTATTTCAACGAGATCAGCATTCCACTTTCCAAATGGTTATCAAACTCAATAACAATGAACCAGATGTGGCGAGAAACGAAAGAAGTGGTCCGCCAAAATACATCTATTTTAGGCATTCCAACTGATACGGATACAGATGAATTCTACTTCACGTTCGAGAATACCGTAAGTACAGCAGCACTCATTCCCTGTACTAAAAGAGTTGTCCTGAAGACTGCAGCAAGAATTTACGATCCATTAGGCCTCCTATCACCAGCAACAATTACAGGAAAAACCAAGAAACTTGGCTGAGTAACCTCGACTGGGATGAGCTTTTGCCACATGCTTTAATTCAGAAGTGGAACCACTGGCTAGAAGTTTTAAAAAGCCTACATACAGTTAAAATTCCACGATGGATAGGATCTTGGATCAAGCAAGACCAGACCCAGAGAATTGCATATTTTCAGTGATGCCAGCGAACGAATATATAGCGCAGCAGTTTACATCAAGACGACCATAAACGAGGATGTCAGGATCGAATTAATCACAGCCAAAAATCGACTTGCACCAGTTCAGAAAATATCCTTACTATGACTAGAACTCATGGGAGCTATCATAGCAGTTGGTCTTTCGGAGTATGTCAAACGTGAACTGCACTTGGAATTACACCACGTCCAATTCTGGACCGATTCAACCACTGTATTACACTGGATAAGAAGAAGGTGTTCGTCTCGAACAGAATACATGAAATTCATCGAAGGTCACACCCAACACAGTGGCGTCATTGCCCCGGCAAGGAAAACACTGCAGATCATATAACAAGAGGGCTAACAGCAAATCAACTGTGTGAAAGTAACTCATGGTGGCACGGTCCACACTGGCTTGTAAAACTAGAAGACTATTGGCCGAAATCAGTTGAAATATCAAAAACAGAACTTGATAAAACAGGAACAGAACGAAATAAAACAGTTTCCTTGCTACCGCAGCTAAACAGACAAGAGCGATTTTCGATATTACAAGATATAGTAGATTAACCAAAGTTATCAGGATCACAGCATGGATTTGGCGATTTACACGAAATACACGCCATCAAGAAAAAACTTTAGGCCCACTCCAATTAGACGAAATCCAAACTGCAAGGCTGTTTTGGATTAAACATTCACAGAGAGAATCGTTCTCAGAAGAAATAGAAGCACTACAGAAAAGGTCAGAACTAAGAAAGCAGTCCAAAATTAGAAAGTTTTCTCCATTCATCAAACGTGGCATCCTAAGAGTTGGTGGACGTTTACAATTTGCCGGTTTAGATGAAAACGAGCATCATCCAATTATTTTAAATGATGACCACCATTTCACAAAACTGTTAGTAGAAGAAGAACATAAAACCCATTTTCATGTAGGGACTCGAATTTTGTTGAGTATGTTAAGGACAGACTTTTGGATACTTCGAGGACGACAGATCATCAAGAAAATCATTAGACAGTGCTTACCGTGCAAAAAACTGAAAGCAAAGGCAGCTTCGGAAGTTGAACCCCCTCTTCCGGCAGAACGCGTAACTCCTAGCAGACCATTTGAGACCACTGGTGTGGACTTCGCAGGTCCGTTATATTCCAAGAATGGAGGCATATTACGGAAAAGATACATTGCATTGTTCACATGCGCTGTCACACGCGCTGTGCATTTGGAGCTTGTGACAGATATGAGTACGGAGAAATTCATTCACGCCTTATTTATTGGACGAAGAGGTTTACGTCAAACAATTTGGTCCGATAACGCACGAACATTTAAGAAAGCTGAAAGAGAACTTAGCACATTATGGGAAAATCTGAAAACAGAAGAGATTGTGCATTTTTTTGAATGGTAAAAATATTCATTGGCAATATATAGTTGAACGCGCTGCTTGTGGGGGAGAATTCTGGGAGAGAATGGTACAAACAGTGAAAATTTGTTTGAAGAAAGCCTTAGGAAGCAGGCTGTTCGATGATGAAGAAATTTACACAGTTCTCGTCGGAATTGAAGCATTGTGCGCAGACACTAGCACATTTTCTTATTGGTGATAACACAACAAGGCTACTAGACAGAAAGACCGATGTTGAGGATAGTAACTAAACAAACGAAGAAATGAATCAGATGTGGATAGAAAAACAGTCTGCACTGAATACATTTTGGAAGCAGTGGAGGAACGAGTATCTATTGGATCTAAATCGTTTCCATGAAGTTCAACAACGGAACCAGAATCGTCCACTTCTTCAACAAGGAAATCTGGCGCTGTTAAGCGACGATAAACTACCAAGGCAAATTTGGAAGCTAGCTATAATATCCAAACTCGTGATAGGACGAGACGGGGAGATCAGGTCCTGCGAGCTGCCTGACAAAGAGGGAAGAGTGTTTCGAAGACGCATTCAACTGGTACATCCATTGGAGTTGAGCAGCCGTGATACGGCTCAAGGTGGGGAGTGTGGAGAATTATATAATTGACAGTACCTTTTCGCTACACAGCTAAGAAGCTTGAGCCTCCCCCCCCCCCCCTGTGAGTGGGGGCGGTAGAATAACAGCCACGGTATCCTCTGCCTGTCGTAAGAGGCGACTAAAAGAGGCCCCAGGGGCTCTGAACTTTGGAGCGTGGGTTGCGACCACGGAGCCCTTAGCTGAGTCCTGGCATTGCTTCCACTTACTTGTGCCAGGCTCCTCACTTTCAGCTATCCTATCCGACCTCTCTTCGTCAATTCTTGTTCTTTTCTGACCCCGACGCTATTAGGTTTGCGAGGGCTAGGGAGTCTTTCATTTTCACGCCCTTCGTGGCCCTTGTCTTACTTTGGTCGACATCTTCATTTTTCGAAGTGTCCGACCCCTTCCTTTCTTTTCCCTCTGATTAGTGTTATATAGAGGATGGTTGCCTAGTTGTACTTCCTCTTAAAACAATAATCACCACCATTTGAGCCTCCAAGGACGTTAACATACTCTTTGCTCTCTGCTTAATATGGACTCCATGAAAGTAATAGTATAGTAGTCATGGTGATGTTTTGATGATGTTGTAGCAGAGGATGATTATTTTGTAAGAATAAATCAGCAATCTAAGACATTTCAGTGTTCTTATGAAGTAAAACATTATAGTACATAACTTAAGGCCACGGCCGCTTCCTTCCCTCTTCTTTGTGTATCCCTTCCAAACTTCCCATCCCCCCACAAGGCCCCTGTTCAGCATAGCAGGTGAGGCCGCCTGGGCGAGGTACTGGTCATACTCCCCACTTGTATACCCCGACCCCGAGTCTGAAACTCCAGGACACTGCCCTTGAGGTGGTAGATGTGGGATCCCTCGCTGAGTCCGAGGGAAAAACCGACCCTGGAGTGTAAGCAGATTACGAACTAACGAACTTTATTGTAGCAGTGACAAAAAGATAAACGTTTGTCACACCTGTAGTTTATTGTACCAAACGTGAAACTTGAAAATGAAGTTTTAAAAATATATTAAGCCGAAATGCTCACGAACACATCAAAAGTTAACGTAAGTTCTCTTGGGATCAGAGTTCGAACTGAAGAGTAAATGCGCTTCATTAATCCCCGTAAATTGAAGACGAGATAAGCTGCATTCTCCTCATCGTCTAGTATGAGATCGAATGTCTCCTGCAGGCCGAGGCTCCGTCTAAGCCAGAGAGATCGGCGCAATCTACGATGATATGGGTCACGGTAAATTCGGCGCCACAGAATACACTGGGGGATTCTTCCCTCATTAGGAGGTGAGAGTGCTTAGATCTTCCATTGCCTATCCTGAGCCTAAATGAAACAACGACCTCTCTCCGTGAAGGCTGGAAAGAGGACCACCACATGGCAGCCATCTCGTGGTGTGTTCATGTACTACGAGAACTAATACTACTAATATTTTCATTCCTCCCCTGAAGCGGGAGGCGGACCTCCTTAGACGGCGACACCGTGCTTCAGGCCAGGGGATTTGTATCGGATAAGGGGATGTGTGGGAGGGTATTTAGGGGTTGTAGTGCAGAGGGCATATAAGTCTCTCGTAAGACCCCAACTAGAATATGGTTCGATTGTGTGGATTACTTGATTCAAGGACTGGGAAATATCCGAAGAAAAGTAGCTCGATTTGTTCTAGGCGATTTCCAACAGAAGAGTAGCATTACAAAAATGTTGCAAAATTGGGCTGGGAAGACTTGGGAGAAAGGAGACGAGATTTTCGATTAAGTGGTATGTTCCTAGTTGTCAGTGGAGAAATAGCGTGGAATGACCCTAATAGACGAATAACGTTGAGTAGGAAAGATCACAATATGAAGATAAAGTTGGAATTCAAGATGACGAATTGGGGCAAATATTCGTTTATAGGAAGGGGAGTTAGGGATTTGAATAACTTACCAAGGGAGATGTTCAATAAATTCGCAATTTCTACCCTGAGGCTAAACAAAACAGCGACATTTTCGTGAAGGCTGGAAAGAGGACCGCGACACGGCAGCCATCTCGTGGTGTGTCCATGTAAGTACGAACGTTTTCATTCCCCCCTTGAAGGGTGAGGCGGGCCTCTTAGACGGCGACGCCGTCTCTCAGGCCAAGAGATTTATATCGGATAAGGGAATTCACCGCTAGGTACCAGCACCAACGTATGTCAGGCGTGAGCCTCCTTGTCGAAGCTTTCTGTATTAAAATAATGCCGACCGAGCTCGATAGCTGCAGTCACTTAATTGCGGCCAGTATCCAGTAATCGGGAGATAGTGGGTTCGAACCCCACTGTCGACAGCCCTAAAGATGGTTTTCCGTGGTTTCCCATTTTCACATCAGGCAAATGCTGGGGCTGTACCTTAAGGCCACGGCCGCTTCCTTCCCAGTACTAGGCCTTTCCTATCCCATCGTCGCCATAAGACCTATCTGTGTCGGTGCGACGTAAAGCAAATACAAAAAAAAAACAGCCGATTTTATAGAAGCAGAAATTCCTTCACCGTTAAGCCGTATCTGAACACTGCTGTCTCTTCCAAATATGTGTCAAATTGTGAAAGAAAACAATGTAACAGGAGAAACTTACACTTCAATGTCGATTACTTAAAATGAACAGTGTGAATGGATCTGTATACTTTATAAATTATACTCTTCAATACTGGATCATTTACTCATTACTGTTCAAATTATGCCATTTGTTTGGTGAAAATCAATATTTTGTTTACCGTTGTGTACATCCAGTTACAATATATTTTTCGTAAAGGCGGATTATATTTAATTTGTTGAAAGTACTCTTAGATGATCAGCATTCCGTCCTATATTTATATCTTGAAGTTGTGCTTCAAACTAGCTTGATCTATATTTGCGTTACATATTAAATTTTTGGGTGCCTCAGTTTCTGTAACTGGGGGCATAATAACATATTTAAAGAGGAGCTTAGCCGATATTTCAGAATATAGGTGACAGGCGTATCTGTTGCAGGTTGCACGAGCATATGATTATCGTCGCGGGCGGTCAGTATGGAAATACTGTATATGGAGAAAGTGAGAGAGTTGCGGCCGTGGCCTATACTGAAATATGTCCCGATATTCGCCTTAGTGCAGGAGAACAGAAAACCATTCTTAGGACACCCGACGGTGGGGACCAGTGGAGTCAATGATCATTCCGGCTATCGCGAGTCGAATGTTGCGGTGTCCTTTATTCCTTGAAACATCTCCGAAAGGATAAGCCTACAAATATTTTCAAAACGTCTGAAGATTATTTCTATTTCTTTTTTTAAACATCGTTACAGCCTTATTTGACCACATTTATTTAGGTTTCGAACCATGTTAACGTATCCTTGTGCACATGTACTTCATTCTCAAAATGTGAGCGCTTCTCTAACCAGGGAAGTAGTTTCACAGGTTTGACCTCATCTTTAAGAACCCTCCAGTCCTAGATATTTTGTTTAAGGATGTGTCTAACCCATTCAGCCTCAAATTATCAGCCACTGCTCGGTGCCATCTAGAGATTCCAAACTTGTGTTAGGATCTGTTTCGTCAGACATACGGAACACATGACCAAAGAAAGTCAGCCTCCTTTTTCTGATGATGTCTGTTACTTTGCCCTCCTTGTTATGCACTTCTTCATTTTTTCTGAGCGTCTATGTTCCTTCCTTTTTAATTTGTCCTAAGGTCTTTCTCCATATCCTTCGTCCCAGTCTCCCGAATACAGAGGCGTAGAGCCTTCCATCCTCTGCTTGGTTGGCCGGTCGGAGGGCAGAGCTGTCGGACCACGGACCATCCGTGGCCATTTGTGGGCCGAGACCCACTCTGCATTCGCGTTCTAGGCAATACTGACAAACATAAGTCTCGATAGTGATTTCTAACATACAGGAACTTTTAATTTGCTTTAATGTAAGATGTGAAAATTGCTGGTTACGATAGTAATGCTCTGAACAATCGGGAAAGGGAGTGGCTAGTCCTCAACGTCGACTATCCTGAGAATGGCTTTCCAAGGCGAATGCCGGGACAGTTTATATATTAGGCACTTTGACCGATACACATCTCCGCTGCCTGAGAGGAGGCCCGCCATACCCTACGGGGTATGGAACGAAACTTTAACCCATCCACCGATCCATCAAGGAGACAGGTAGATCCAAACACTGCTAATACTCTCGCTGCAAACTGGCGCATTTCAGTGAGCTGGCTTGGCAAATAAGAGCAAAACGTAGGGCTCTCAACTGCATTGAACTTTTTTTTTTCAATACAGTGTCACACTGGATTTCAATAAGTTCGGTTTTTACATTGCTGTTGATGACGATCAAGTTGATTATTAATTAAAAGAGCCTAACATCTAGGTCATCGGTCACTAATGGTACGAAATGTAACGGCAATTTTAAGGTCCATTATTCATCCACTGACCAGAATTCAAAACGTGATGGTGAAGAATGAATGGATGATTATGAATTTAAAACTGTCATTGGATCAAACTCACAATACTGAAAGTTGAAGACAATTCCAAAATCGACCCGCTGTCTAAATTCAAAAAGACGACGATGAACAATGGTTATGAACTTAAAACAATCAGTGGATCCGACCCGCAATGCCCCACCTTCCCAGAAACTAACTTAAAACAGTAGCATTGCTGACCAAGGAACTGGTTCCAAAGCACAATCCTGCATCGATGATTCTTGTAGTCTAAAGGGATCCAAATTCCAAGTCAACGGCCCCTCATAATGGTATTTATCGCTAGCAAAGCAGAACCTTGGTATTTCTCATGTAGCGTAGACTCACGGTGTTCCACACATTGCGATACTACGCACAAGTATTGTACGTCGCATAGGCAACGCAGACCTATGGTGTTTTTCACATAATGGCGCCACTCATAGGCAACGCAAAATTATGGTGTTCCTCACACAGGTGTATTCATCACGGGCGCCGGTATTTCCGTGTTGTTCTTCAGATAGTAGGTACTAATCACAGCCACAATGGTACTAATCACAGGCAAACTAAGCCCGTAGTGTTCCCATATAGCGGTACTAATCACAGTAAACCCGCACTGAACCACGCTCTGCTGCTATCAATCACAAACCTAACATAGTGGTACTACTCGCAAGTCAAGGCGACCAATGGTGTTCCTCGTGTGTTGGTAATAATCATAATTAGTTTCATGGATCTTAATCAATCACCATTGCCCCTTTTAGTCGCTGCTTACGACAGGCAGGGAAGACCGTGGGTGTATTCTTCATCTGCGTCTCCCACGGGGTATATCGCTATTTGTCTTCTGGACATCAAAGGAGAATGGATCACTAAACAAAGAGAAATTATGGGGAGCTAAAATCCGACACTACCAGACAGTTTTAAGACCAGAAGTTTTATATGTATCATGAACACTGAGCTTGAGAAATAAACCTTCAAAACGAGGATTGGAGAAACTGTAACGAAAGATAAGGAGAAATATCTTGGAACCCATTTAAAAGGAAGCTCAGAAAAAGTGAAGAAGTCAGCAGGGAGAGGAGGTTGACTTTCTTCGGTCATGTGTTCCCTATGTCTGACGAAACAGCTCCTAACACAAATTTGGAATCTCAAATTTAAACCTACATGGCACCAAGGAGTGGCTGATGATCTGAGGCTGAGTGGGATAACGGAACAAGATGTCATAGATAAACACATCTTTAAACAAAAAATCCAGGATTAGAAGGTACCTGAAGATGAAACCAACGAAATTACTTTCCCGGCCAGAGGACAGAAGAAACGCTCACATTAAGAGAATGAAGGACATGTGGGGAACGATACGTAAACATGGTTGGAAACCTAAATAAATGTAACCCAGTGAAGCCATAACTATGTTAAAAAAGAGAAATAATTATCAGACGATTTGAAAATATACAGTATATTTAAGCGGCCTCCCGGAGAAAACATGTAAGTGTAATGTAAGTCAGAAAATGACTCGTACTCTTCTCCCCTAGATAGATATTAACATGTTTCCTTGTACTGTTAGGACCAAATTAAATACTGTGCATTTGAAGGAACTTACTAGGAAATTGAATATAGCAAAGAAGGCAGCTAAGGATTACATGGTGGCAAGCATAATTGGTGGTCATATGGAAGGATATGTAATAGGTACTTTAAGGCAGAAAGAGGTTCAAAGAAGGACATTCCAGGAATCATTAATGAACAAGGGGAGTGTGTATGTGAGGATCTTCAAAAGGCAGAAGTATTCAGTCAGCAGTATGTAGAGACTGTTGTTTACAAGGATAATGTCCAGATAGGGGAGGTGAGTAATACTAATGAAGTATTAAAATTTACCTAGGATAACAATGACATTTACAGTAAGATACAAAAGATTAAAACTAGAAAAGCAGCTGGACTTGATAAGATTTTTGGGGATATACTAAAGGCAATGGGTTGGGATATAGTACCATATCTGAAATGCTTGTTGTTTGATTGAAGGAGATATACCAAATGAATGGAGAGTTGCTATATTAGCCCCTGTGTATAAAGGAAAGGGTGATAGACATAAAGCTGAAAATTACAGGCCAGTCAGTTTGACATGCATTGCATATAAGCTTTGGGAAAGCATTCTTTCCGATTATATAAGACATGTTTGCGAAATTAATAACTGGTTTGACAGAAGGCAGTTTGGGTTTAGGAAAAGTTATTCCATTGAAGCTCAGCTTGTAGGATTTCAGCAAGATTTAGCAGATATCCTGGATTCAGGAGGCCAAATGGACTGTATTGCGATTGATCTATCTAAGGCATTTGATAGGGTAGATCATGGAAGACTACTGTCAAAAATGAGTGCTATTGGACTAGAAAAAAGAGTGACTGAATGGGTGGCTATATTTCTAGAAAAGAGAACTCAGGGAATTAGAGGAGGCGAAGCATTATCTGTCCCTGTAATAATATGAGGGGAATTCCCAAGGCAGTATTATTGGACCTTTATGTTTTCTTATATATATAAATGGTACGAGTAAAGCAGTAGAATCAGAGGTAAGGCATTTTGCGGATAATGTTTCTCTGTATAGAGTAATAAATAAGTTACAAGACTGTGAGCAACTGCAACGTGACCTCGATAATGTTGTGAGATGGACAGCAGGCAATGGTATGATTATAAACGAGGTAAAGTCAGGTTGTTTCACAAATAGGAAAAGTACTCTCAGTTTTAATTACTGCGTTGATGGGGTAAAAGTTCCTTTTGGGGATCATTGTAAGTATCTAGATGTTAATATATGGAAAGATATTCATTGAGGTAATCATATAAATGGGATTGCAAATAAAGGGTACAGATCTCTGCACATGGTTATGAGGGTATTTAGGGTTTGTAGTAAGGATATAAAGGAGAGCACATATAAGTCTCTGGTGAGACCCCAACTAGAGTATGGTTCCAATGTATGGGACCCTTACCAGGATTACTTGATTCAAGAACCGGAAAAAAATCCAAAGAAAAGCAGCTCGATTTGTTCTGGGTGATTTCCGACAAAAGAGTAGCGTTACAAAAATGTTGCAAACTTTGGGCTAGGAAGACTTGGGAGAAAGGAGACGAACTGCTCGATTAAGTGGTAGCTTCCGAGCTGTCAGTGGAGAGATGGCGTAGGAGGACATCAGTAGACGAATAAGTTTGAGTGGTGTCTTTAAAAGTAGGAAAGATCACAATATGAAAATAAAGTTGGAATTCAAGAGGACAAATTGTGGCAAATATTCGTTTATAGGAAGGGGAGTTAGGGACTGGAATAACTTACCAAGGGAAATGTTCAATAATTTTCCAATTTCTTTGCAATCATTTAAGAAAATGCTAGGAAGACAACAGATAGGGAATCTACCACCTGGGCGACTGCCCTAAATGCAGATCAGTAGTGATTGTGTGTGTTGTTGTATCTACTTGCGTCTGACGAGAAGGCACCTTGTAGGTACGAGATACTACGCTCTCAGCTAAAACATCAGTCATGACAGACAATGCGAGCTCTCTGAATCAATGCATGTTCATTAACAAACTGTTCATTGTGCAGTAATTACAGTAAATGTATAACTAAGGCACTATTCCTCTACCCTTAGAAACTTCACAACGGTACCTTAGTTCGCAAGAGTTACCACGGACGGAACAGAAGTTTATGGTCAGCTCTTGAGACGTGAGATAGGCGCATGAGCAGCAACCATCCTTATCTGTTGCACCTTTTACCCCGCATCCATGCTAATCGCCTTGCAGAACTCACAGCGTGGACTTACGTTCAACATTTTCTGACTTATGCTAATTTTCTCCTGGCAGCCTAGATATTATAACCTTCCAATGAATGTTGGATGAGAGTCGCTGAAGACATTGGAAGTTTATGGTAAGATAAAAGTTATTGAAATAGTACGTCCAGTTATTCCACGTCCAAGTACGTCAGAAATTCAAATAACTCGCTCAACTACATAAATTAACTAACAACGGATTGAAGGTACCTGCAAAATAATTAGCTCAGGACCCCGTGGTATTTCGTTAAATTTCGGTTGATGATGATATGTCGTAGCACGAAATACAGAATTAAATAAACACTGCAGTTTCTTCAAGCAGAAGATTAATAAATGTAAATAAATGGCGAGAAATATGAATGACAGAAATATGTATCGGAGGCCATGGAATGTGTTGGATCAAATGGGCCAAGTTCAATCTATCTAGTCCGATGTAATTCGAGAATCGAGACTTGTGGTGAAATAGTTGATTGGTAAACCAAAATATCATGTGACGGATTGTTAAATGAATTCCTTTTCCGATGTTAATGATTGTGTAGGAGCACTCTGTATCAAGAACTTAGGTGTTTAACGTCAAGAACATATGGGAAGCTACGGAACATGGAAAAGTATTTGAAAAGCAAACGGACTTTTATTATTGCAGTCTAGTATTAGATTTTGTTTCTAAAAAAGAGAAGATTACACTTTGTTGAAGGATTCTAAAGCATTAGAAGGGTTGCACACCATTCAGAAGGAAATCAGACGAAAAGCTGAATTTTATTACTATATTATCATTTGTAATAAGAATAATTCTTTGTAAAGAGGCGAGATACGTGTCTAGTTCTCTCTAAAATATTAAGGCAAGTGTTGTGTAATAATATTGTAAATGATATTTATATGTGTAGCGTTATACCTAATAGCATGTTACAAGTTTCAGGTAACATGATGTCGAGTACCAATGAAGATGTTTATAAGATGCTCAGCATGGCTAACTAAATTATGAGGCGGTCTTGAAAGATCTCAGGAGTGTTGGGATGGATACCAACGTATAAAATATTAAAACCGGAGGATGAGAGGTGTCTTCTTCCTGAAGTCAAAGACCGATAAAGTACTCAAAATAAATGTCTTGTTATCCTGCTACGTAGTCGCTTAAAGTAGAGTAACTTAGTACATTTTTATGATGTCAAAATGTGACATGCCCAGTTATACAACTTGAATGCAACCGTTTAATCGTCAATCATTACCTTACGATGGGTAGGAATGTTGCAAGTTTTGACGTGAATAATCCTGAAAATTATGACATACTATACGCTGTTCTATGAGAATCTAAGCGGTCGCTAGTAAGTGTCATACAGATAAAATTTAAGCATGGATAACGCATATGTTAAGATAGTGTCATTATGAATAAACCTCAGTTTGATTTAAGGTTCAGATATATGTTTGAAGGAACCGTGAATAAATATATGTGCGTGATTTAGAGTCATCTACGATCATATTTTACATTAGGCGCAGTATTCGCAAGTGAAATAATGATATTATCGCGATGATATTGTGTTGATAATTATATTAAGATGAATAGACTTTCTTCATATAAAGTGCCTGAGTATGTTTTAGATGAAATGAGAATTCGTTGAGCATGACATGTGTATAAAATGATGAGAGGTTTATTGTAATAGGGTCGTCGAGTAATGTGAGTGATTAATATTGTATGGATCGTCGAAGAATGTTTCATTGGGTTTAAGCATTTAATGGAATAATGCGGTGTTAGAAGTCCCGGTGATATTTATTGTAGTAAAGATTGATTTCGTCATGCATATGAATTTGATTTGAAGTAATGAATGGTGATCACTTAGGCATAAGGGCGATATTAGCGATGATGTTTCGAGGCGTATTGAAGACACTTGTAGGATGATAGTCAAAGATATCTTAATTAAAAATACGGTACTGGTAATTGCGCACAATAATTGAAGGATGTTATAAGGATCTTTATTAGTTAATGACACTATGCAGATGCGACCCATCTCACAAATGGAATGTGTAACCTTCACTGATGTGTAGTGTGTAGATTGATTTTCTTGTTTGCTAAATTTCTTCTTATAGATCATTGACTTGAGCTTAGAGCTGAAGTAGCTTTTGCAGGTTTTTTCACGGAGGACACCAAGGCTGCAGAGTCATCGTAGATCTTGAATCATTGTAGTTGGTGATGATTGTATTTTCAGATATTTATTATTTAGGTGCAGATGCTGATGGAGCTCAGAGGAGATTAATTTCATTTTTATTGCCCAACGTTAATGTTTTTGAAGGATTATAATGGTGTCCTATGTTTATTTGATCATTTTTTAACCTGAACGATGGTAATATGCACAGGTTATTGGTGCGTTCAAGTTGTTTTGCTAGATTTTCGATGAATTAAAGGACGGTTCCAAAATGATAACGGGATATTAAGACATGTATTTTGAAATCAGTGAATAGGTGTGCCAAACAGACAAGATTCGATAATTTTAACCATCAGTTGGAGGATAGATGTGACGAAGGATGGAGTCATTTGTAAAACTATGCCTTCAGCAATGCGAGGTTGCTTTTCCTTTTTATTTTTCTTGCGAATTTTAAAGATTATTATTATTGATGTTGTGACCAACCTGTTATAATAAGAACATGATGTAAAATGGAACATTAACAAGAGTCAGAGATTAGGATTGTTTCCTTTTGGTCAATTTAATATTCAGTCACTCCTAACATCCATTTGTGTTGCTTTTCTTCTATTAATATTATTGTTGTTATATCGAATATGTCGGTTATTAAACGGAACATCCTTCCACGAAAAGAAATATTATCGGATTTGTCATTTAATAGAGTAAGGTAGATCATGATGGTTAAGGTTAAACCTCCTCATACGTCAGTCAGATCAAAAATAAAGCCAACGGTGCGATTCTGTGACCCAACTCGATGAACTTTCACGACCCTAGAGTGGAATCTTTTGCATCTCCGCATGACACCAGCCGAGGCATATCTTCTTCAATAAGAACCCTGAATTTAGAGATGCGTGAAAGTTCACAATGCTTTTTACAATGATATACAATTTTTAATATTATTTTTTCTCAAGAAACTATAATCAAGTTTCAATGGACTTACCATACTGATACCTACATTTTCAAGGAATACCGTATTTACGCGAATAATGCCCGCACATTAAAAAAAAATTGAGGAACGAAATTTTGGTGCGGATTTTACTTGCGTCATTGTTGGCTTTTTTTCAAAATCAGCCTTCCTAAAGATAGGTTACGGGGATTATTCGCGTAAATACGGTAGTCTAATAATAAGTAATGTTTTTTTACGTCCCACTAACTACTGTTTTGCTGTTTTCGTAGACGCCCATGTGCCGGAATTCAGTCCCTCAGGAGTTGTTTTACGTGCCAGTAAATCTACCGACACGAGGCTGCCGTATTTGAGCACCTTCAAATATCACCGAACTGAGCCATGATCGAACCTGCCAAGTTGGGGTCAGAAGGCCAGCGCCTCAATTGTCTGAGCCACGCAGCCCGGCAAAGGAATAATTGAAGAGGGAAAATGGAAAAAGTGTGAACGTGCCACAATGGTGAATTGGCTGAAAGGACCATGTTGAAAGCTGAAAGTCTGGAGTATAACATGAAATTCCAGCCTTCATTGTGCTGCGCCAACTTTCAGCCAATTCCGAGAAAAAGGAAAAACAATTCACCATTGTGAAAAATTCAAGCTTTTCCATTTTCACTCTTCAATTATTTATTAAATTCAAATGTGGGGAGGAGGCTGTGTTTCACAAGCGTGGAGATCATATTCGGTCAGCGGGCCACGTGTTTGACACGCCTGTTGCACACTTCTGTGTTCCATTTACTGAACTTTTACCAAGGTCAAAGGATTCAGTCTCTAGCACTGACAAAACCTGACCGACGCGGGAGAAGCCACATGTACTTAAAAGGTAATTTCTTGATAACCTTCACATCAAACCATTAGATATTTAATGAAATTTGGCATCTTATAAAGATTTACTGTATTCCCAGAACATTTGTATTCATATATTGAATTGTAAACTCCTCAGGACTGTGGACTTGGTCAAAGTAATACTACTCATGAGAGCCTTGTTGAAGTCAATACCTCTCCACCCCACCTACCTTCCTCTCCGAGGGACGGTAAAGAATAAATAATTTAACAAAAGGAAACGACAAGTCTCTTTGGAATATTGATCTGGTAAACATAGCTTTGTGTCTCTTTCCATTATTTCTTACTCCACAATTGTTTTCCTTCTCTTCAAGACTTTCTTTCCGTAAGATAATATCTCCTTTTCCCTTGGAAAGATACAATTAAGCGGAAATGAAGACGACATGGAAGTGGCTGCAAGCATATTTCCCCGAAGAAAACAACTTTTTAAAATATTAATTGTCCCATCGACTCCATAAGTAACTGTATACTTTTCAATTTCCTTTCTTTTAAATAAGTTTTGTAATCATTGGAAGCTGATAAATACGATGTTGTCAGAGTTTTTTGTCATTTTCTAATTAAAGTTTGAATTGTTCGATACAGAAATCTCCACAGACCGGCCAGAAGACGTTGATAGGGGAAATAAGCTATCTATAAACCGACCACAAATTATTATAAAGATAAATTTGGATTGAAGTACCCCAAAGTGATAGAATTAATGATAGGAGATCGAGAGAATATTCCTCGACTCATTGTGAATTTTTGGAAGCAATTTAATTTAGAGATTCTGGAACTACACATTATGTTTATGTTAGATTTGCGAGGTTCAGTTTCATTACTGAGAAATCATTGCTAAGTGTTTCATCATTTATAAAGGCATTATGAAAATAAGGTAATGAACAACATTATTGAAAATAAAAATTATAATTGAATTTGCTTTTTATGCTTTCTCCATTGTGGCAACGTTCGACTGAGGGAAGTTGTATACAAAAAAATCAATTTTTCTCATTAATACATAAATCAGCACCAAAACTGCGATACATTAAAGAGAGAATTAATTCTGCAAGTAGTTCATTTTGTCACGACCAACCTCTCTTGATTCATCCGTTTAATGTGACCATAAAAGGTGAGTCTTCTTTTCCTCATCGTCCCCCAAGTTTTTTCAATGATTTTATACAGTTTCTGGTTCGATCCCATCCGGAAAGTATGTTGGTCCTTTTCCGACAAGTTTCCGAATGAACTTCCTTTCCTTTTCTCCTTTCGATCTTTAATTTGCAGGTCTAACTTTTCGAAATAAGCACTTTTATCAACTGGCTAAAATTTTCAGAAAAAGGAACATCAATGTCACATACAAAATTGATAATAATACTAAAGAGATAATTTTCAATTCAGATAAAATTGAGAATAAATGTATATTTAATAAGTCAGGAATATACAAATCGACATACCAAACATATAGGCAGCGATACACAGGACAGCCTAGAAGAAGTTTGCCAATAAGGTACAAGGAACATGAATAATGCAGTCAATCATAAAATATATTCGGCAATGGGAGAGCATATGGTTGAAAAAATTATAAATTTACAGACATTTCTAATAACATGAGTTAATACATTCGGCCAAAATGGGAAAATTCATTAATGTTTTTGAAAGTATAGAAATTAAATGATTTTTGATTCCAGTTTAAATGAAAGAAGTACAGGTGAGAACCTATAGTATAAACTAGCGTTTGAACATTTAAAGAAAAAGAAAAAAGAAGAAAACTAGTTTTCTTTCAACATCAACAACATATTAACATTTTATGTAATAATAATTTTCATAATATTTCACTAATGTTCGTTTCTTCATTGATATGGCGAATTATGATGTAATAGTTATTTAAATTGTGAGCTGAACAAAATATACTGTTATAATGTTTTTATTCCTTGATTTGACTTCACTGATGAAGGGAATGCATGTTGTTCCTGAAACATGCATGAATGATTAATTTTCAATCATTAAAAGTGTATTGACACAGTGGACCTAATAGAAACTATTTTAAAGAGTTTCTTTAATAAATTTAGACAATTCATCAAATAAAATACCTATTGTGGTTAAGTTTGTCAAAAGTCTGCCACCCCTGTCAGTATTTCTGCTCCATGAAGGCAGTCCGTTTTAACCTCGATGTAGTAATCTCTTAATTGGCCTTGAATGGAAATGAACTTGGACCAGTATGTGTCATGGCATAGTCTGAAGTCCATCTCCATCCTCCTCATCCTCTCTATTAATGACCCTTTTCATTTCAATTGCGAGTGGGAATTTCTCCCAAAGTATTTAAATGTATGAATGGGATGGATGTCTGTGAATGCTGTTTCCTGAAAGAAAATTCTTAAGCTTGTTTTGGCCACAATATTTTGTAGTTCTTCAACTTGCTTCTTGGCTGCGTGAGAGTTGTTTGTTATCAGACGACGTCATCCGCGAAGGATAGACAGTCCAACAACCTATCTTTATCCCATTCTGAGTTTTATTTACAGTTATTCACCTTCTGCAATCCCAGATGAACTTTCTTAGGATGCAATTAAAGAGGAGTGGGGAAAGGCTATATAATTTCCTGAGGCCTGTTTTTATCTCAAATGGTTTAGAGGGTTCACCCATAAATTAAACTTGGGAAAAGATGTCTGTGATGTTTTGCCAAATTATAACCAATGACTTTTCATCAGATCCTAACTCCCGGAGAACGTTCATGAACACTCCACGATCTACAGAATAATACGTTATTATTATTATTATTATTATTATTATTATTATTATTATTATTATTATTATTATTATTATTATTATTATTATACATACGACATTGTGAGATGATATAACGTCGTGTTGAACAATGCAACTGGAGTGTTAGACTAAACTCGGGTCTGGAAGGCAGTGTGACATTTGAAATCCAAGTTATCTCGTGGTTAGGACGCTGGAAAATGTATTTTGTTCAGAGTTATCTCGGACTTGGCATAGGAGAGGCTAATAGCTTATCACTGAAGCAATGTTGAATTCTAACACTGTACAGTTCGTGGCGGTAATTAGATGAAGCCAGAGAGTGGTAGTTGCCAACTGAGGTTTGGGGAGGCACTCATTTCATTCATAGAGGTTTGGAGACTAAATTTGCACTTTGATAAGAAGCTGTTCTTGGAAGTAGAGGGAAAAGGGACACACCTCGACCTCTTTGAGCGGAACATTTCATTTTTCTTGCACACACACACGTGAATCCCTACATATACTTCAGGTAGACCGACTCTCATACCCACATACTGCACCCATAACTCTATTCAAAGGACCCAAGGGTACTTTCCTACACACTTGGGATCACGTTAACTTCCACCTAACATTCACACAACTGGAAAATTACGTTATGTACAGAAGGTTTCATTTCATACAGGCCTACATTCTTCTTCTATATTATTATTATTATTATTATTATTATTATTATTATTATTATTATTATTATTATTATTATTATTATTAGTAGTAGTAGTAGTAGTAGTATGTAGGTTCATGTGATCCCAAGTGTGTGGGAATATATTTTACGCTCTAAAGTATGGTTCTAGGTGTAGTATGTGGGTATGAGAGTCGGTCTAGCTGAAGTATATGTGGGGATTCATATATGTGTATGTAGAACTATTTAAATGTTAACAGGTCCTGTGAAATGTTTGTACTATATTATTATTATTATTATTATTATTATTATTATTATTATTATCCAAAAATGTAGATACAATATTCAGGGATGGTGAATGGAGAAAGGCCATAGCCCCACATACACGAACTTACCTCCATCCCCACTTAAAATTACAACATTCAGTTATTACAATAATTATACGCCACAGAATGTGCTTATACGCAAGTACGATATTTACGTACATAGACGTAGATAATTTAAATAATATTGACAGGACTTGTTCAGCTTTGAAGTAGTTCTACTTACAGGTTCGCATGAAGTGGTGATCTTATAACTCATCATGGAACACATAGTGAAAAGAAGATACGCTAGCGTTAAGTATGTAATAGAGAATTTTGACGTGGGGAGAGACTCAAGAACTTAAAATATTCTGAGGAGATTGCTATGCAAAAACGAAATGTGCAGGGGTACGCTTTAACAAAGAAGGAATCTTAGCCCTCCCTGGGGTAAAACTGTACAAGTGTCAAGGATGTAATAAAACATTTTCGCGAATTATTGATCTCGAAAGACACAATTGCATCCACTCGGAGGTGAGACTACCCAAGTGTAGAACATGCAGTAATACGCTCTCACGAAACAGACTATGAAATAACCTACATAATAATGCTCCTCAGAACCTGCTCACCTGATGAGTTAAACTGAGCATTGTCCCTGCATTGCAGGAGGCCGTAGTCCTTTAGGGATTTACAAGGTGAGATGGACAGTAGGCAATGGTATGATGATAAACGGGGTTAAAAGTCAGGTTGTGAGTTTCACAAATAGGAAAAGTCCTCTCAGTTTAATTACTGCGTCGATGGAGTGAACGGTCTTTACGGGGATCATTGTAAGTACCCAGGTGTTAAAATAAGGGAAGATCTTCTATGGAGTAATCACATAAATATGATTGTAAATAAATGGTACAGATCTCTGCACATGGTTATGAGGATATTTAGAGGTTGTAGTAAGGATGTAAAGGAGAGGGCATATAACTCTCTGGTAAGACCCCAACTAGAGTATGGTTCCAGTGTATGGGACCCTCACCAGGATTACTTGATTAAAGAACCGGAAAATAAAATCCAAAGAAAGCAGCTCGATTTGTTCTGGGTGATTTCCGACAAAAGAGTAGGGTTACAAAAATGTTGCAAACTTTGGGCTACGAAGACTTGGAAGAAAGGAGACGAGCTGCTCGACTAAGTAGCATGTTCCGAGCTGTCAGTGGAGAGATGGCATGGAATGACATCAGTAGGCGAATAAGTTTGAGTGGCGTCTTTAAAAGTAGGAAAGATCACAATATGAAGATAAAGTTGGAAATCAAGAGGACAAATTGGGGCAAATATTCGCTCACAGGAAAGGGAGATAGAGATTGGAATAACTTACCGAGGGAGATGTTCAATGAATTTCCAACGTATTTGAAGTCATTTAAGAAAAGGCTAGGAAAACAACAGATAGGGAATCTGTTACCTGGGCGACTGCCCTAATTGCAGATCAGTAGTGATTGTTTGATTGAAGGCTATTCATTTATTTACATATTTTATTTTACTTGCCCACACACGTAAATCCCCACATATACTTCAGCTAGGCCGATTCTCATACCCGCATACTGCATCCATAACCGTATTCAAAGGTTACAGTACATTCCTACACACTCGGGATCACATAAACTTCCGCCAAGCATACTGAACATTCATTTCATATAGGCCTACATTCTTTTTTCCGCTTTAAAAATAATTTCGATTGGAACTTCCGTTTTCTCTCTTGAGGGTTCATTCCACAGCCGAGCAGAACGAATAAAGAAGCCACTTTGATAAGAAACTGTTCATGCAAGTAGGGGGGAAAAGGGACACACGTCGACCTCTTTGAGCGGAACAGTAGTTCAGCGGTAAGCGATTGAAAGGGTTAATGTGAATATTACCTGCGAGGGATTTTGTTCAGGAAAGCAAATCTATTTGTTTACAGAGAGCTGTTATGAGGGGCAGTGACCTGGCTGTGTTATATGACCGTGATGAACTCCCTCCCGTTTCGTCATATTCTCTACTGTAGAGGAGTGCCAGGAAGGAAGCCCGTACAACAGTATTCGCCGTAATAATAGAGGCACTAATCCTAATTAGAAGCACTTGTTAATGGTGATGACCTTTGCCTAATTTAGTTATTAAAAATGTTATTTAAGTGTATTTTCCGCAATTTTTTATTTTTATTTTGTCAAATATTTAGTTAAATTTGATTTTCGCTTTTCAGCAATAAATGCGAAACCAAAGGAGAATTGACAGCATATTTGCAGCAAATCATCATGTTTTATTTTTACGTATATACAAGAAACATGAGAGTTATGCTCATGATGAAAATATACTGTATCTACATACAATAAGAGTTTTGTTTGTACGTCGCTCAGAATTTAAAAAGAATCGGTCGTGTCCACAATAACAAGAAATGCACATTTTAATTTTTCGTCATGTCTGTCTGTCTGTATGAAATAAGAATAAGACGCGCATCACAAGAAAATGGCAAAACAGAACTGCATGAAAATCGGTATGCAAAGTCGGAGAATGAGAGACTACAATTTAGGCTATAAATAATTTTATTTACGCTCAGCGAAATGGTAATTTAGGGGAAGGCTTAAAATTTAATTCTAGAATATTTACTGTATGTTATTAGTGGTCCTGTCGGTAAATACTACATAAATAAAGTTACATAGAATTAAATTTCTGATCCTTCATGTCTTATACATTTTTACCGTACCGGCTATGATAACAGATATATTAATCATTTGGGATTTTTGTTAGTAAATCCATATTGACGCCTAACCATAACAAAATGTGTGAACAGAATTTAATGAAAATCGGTCTTTAAAATTTGGGAATAATGTACTACAGTCTAGGCTATAAATAATTTTATTCACGCCGAATAAAATGATAATTTAGGGGAATGATATTAAATTTTCATTTTTAAATACCTATGCTATTGGTCCAATCGAAAAGTACCACATCACAAAACTTATAGAGAATGAATTTTTCAATCATTTATCTCTTACACAGATTTACCGTACCTACTATGATAGTAGAATTGATAAATATAGACGTTTGTTGCTTAGTCCATATCAACGCCGAACATTGTTGACATGGAAATATTCTTTACCTACTCTACATGAAATACCAACTGGATCCCTAAACACTGCGTATGATTAAAAGTATTCTCATGATGAAAGTTCTCGTAGTTTGAAAATTTGTTTTATTAGATGAGAGACTTAATCGTTTTCTAAATTACTTTATGGACGGAAGACTGATTCCACGTAATTTAGTTTGCTTCTTAATTCTCAATCCAAAGATTGGTTGGCAGCAATTCTTATGCCTGTTGCTCACGGTAAAATTTTCTGTCAACTGTATTGTACAATAATTTAATTTTATAAAATTTCTGTTGCACAAGGTCAAATTCAAGTTTTATAAAACCTTTGATAAAACTTTTCATAAAATAGGACATGTTCTATTCCGTAAAATTAATTTTACGAAACGAACCAATCAGCGCAGCTGACATTACGTCGTGAGAAGATTGTGAAGCTCGATTGTAAACAAACACTTCTTTCTAGAATGGCAAGATCCGGCTGGACTAAGGAAGCTCTTAGTGTTTTACTGGACGAACACCCGAAATATCCTTGTTTGTACAAAGTTAAAATGCCACCCTACAACAACAGAAAAGTAAGGAGAGAGGCAGAAAACACAATCGCCGAATTCCTATACGAATGCTGGTCTTCTAACCTCAACTAATTTTCGACCAAGGACAGCAATCCTCTACCTTCTTCTCTTCTTTTGATCCAATCCTGAGTCCAGCATTTCCTGGCATTTATTTTTTTCCTTTTTACCACTGTACAACATATAATTGCAGCTAAAGCAGCAAGTTTTGCTTTGTTTGTTGGAGCCATACTCTCAAACCACCGAGCACAGAATAACTCGAAGTCTCAAACACGCTGTAAGTTGAACAGCTGATTCTTGGTTTATAAGTTTATCGACAGATGGCAGCACACACACTCATCTTAGTTCAGAAGTCAGTTCATAGATGGCCATCCTGATGCTTCCACGGATTTTGTAAAATAATTTTACCATGAGCAACACAACTTGTTTTCACCAATTTTTTATAAAATTAATTGTACAACAAATTTTACGAAACATTTTTCCGTGAGCAATAGGCATTATTCTCCACTCGTCCTTGTAATCTATTAATCTCTTCATTTCCTCATATAAGCTTGCTGCTACATCTTCTCTGATCTGTCTTGATTATTGTAGTCTAGGTCTTCTTTTTCCTCTCTTGAATTCAATCATTCATTCCATGGCATCTATAAAACTATTGTTCCTGTAGAGATGGTTGATTAATTGGTCTCTTTCTTTTCTAATTTTTTATAATAAAGACATTTTTCACCTATTCATCTAAGAATTTCTTCATTTGTGAGTATTGTTGTCCAGGAGATCTTTTCCATCTTCCTCCAGCACCACATCTCAAACGCCTCCAGACGTTTCTTATCGCATGCACCAATACTTCATGATTTCGCTTAAAAATACATAATTTCCCGTTTATCGACAGATGGCAGCGCACACACACACACACACACACACACACACACACATCTTAGTTCAGAAGTCAGCTCATAGATGGCCATCCTGATGCTTCCACGGATTTTATAAAATAATTTTACCGTGAGCAACAAAACTTCTTTTCACCAAAGTCCACAGTTGTAGCCCTTCAGGCAAGCAGCTCAGTGTTGAAAATATCCTAGGGATATGAGCTACGGTACGAATTTTAGGTAAATAAAATAAAATGAAATACGAGAATATATTCTTAACTTTTTCCTAAAAATTACAATCGTTTTCTTAATCATCGTCATCCGGTCGATTAGATTAGCAGTTTGCCTTCTTCTACAACCACGAGTGCTAATGTGAGTCACTGCAGAGTTTCACTTAAGCCCTAATGACTACAATCGGAGTGAGCATTTTTCAAAAAAAATCAAAAATGGGTGAGGGTATTGAACCAAGGAACACTTTACAGAAAGAATTATGTAAATAAGTTAATTTGGCTAGGATTTTAATAAAAAGGAAAAGAGTTAAAAAAGGGATTTTAGGCTTTTTTTGGAACAGCATTTAGGCCGGAAGTGATTTTCGAAATTTTCTTTCTCAGTAGAGCTATCCAAGACTCACAATTTGAAATCCTTCCAGGCCTTTTAACCCTTCAAAGTTTTGCAGAATTTAGGAAATTACTTAATTTTACGTTTCTCGTAGTACGGGGTCCCTGTTTTGTCTGCCAAGAAATGTTTTCAACCGGGCGAGTTGGCCGTGCGCGTAGAGGCGCGCGGCTGTGAGCTTGCATCCGGGAGATAGTAGGTTCAAATCCCACTATCGGCAGCCCTGAAGATGGTTTTCCGTGGTTTCCCATTTTCACACCAGGCAAATGCTGGGGCTGTACCTTAATTAAGGCCACGGCCGATTCCTTCCAACTCCTAGGCCATTCCTATCCCATCGTCGCCATAAAACCTATCTGTGTCGGTGCGACGTAAAACCCCTAGCAAAAAAAAAAAAAAATGTTTTCAAATTTAAAATAATAATTAAATTCCGAAAAAATTGTGATTTCGCGCTTTGCGAAAACCAGGTTCTGTCTATATTCAGTATACATATATTACACTAGTAAATGTACCTGTGCTTCGCTATGGTATTCTGTATTGTATACGGATTTCTACGTAAATTGCCGCACACGCAGAGAGTAAGGTTATATTAAATTTCATTTCTCCTAGCGTTATCCGAAAAAAAACAACGGGGAGTACCCCAAACGTTGTTTTCGATGTAAGTTACGAGTTGGGGAGTTTTGATGATAATGGCAGGCCAGGTTTCCTACTGCCATTCACAATCGATTTCGGGAGTTTCAACTATCACAGCAGTCCCAACTGCCTACTGCCGTTCACAATGCAGATAGAGAGTTTTCATTATAAAGACAGGCCCCATTTTCCTAATGCTGGTCACAATTGAATTGGAGAAATTTGATCATGATCGAGAAATGTAGTTCTATCTAACGCATAAGGGATCGAGATACGAAAAAAAGTCATAGGACCAAACTTGTAGATCTCTCCAAATTGAGTAACGATTATGCTATCTGTTTTGTAAGACGACTTACCGTTTAGTCGGCAATTACCCCGAAACGAAGGTCTGCACCGTCATTAAAATTGCCGCAATATTTCTGGGCCAAGATGTTACACATTTGAACAACTTGGAATGTTCTCTCAAAGGAAAGTGTCCATGTTTCGGGATTGGCACTCGCATACATACGGAGAGATTAAGGAAGAAAGTAATACAGTTAAGAAAGTTAACATTAGTTGAAGATAGGATAATAACTGAGGGCAGCCGGATAGGACAAATATGTAAATATCAAGTGGATGTATTAGAAAATTGGAAAAACTGGAACATAAATTGTGATGATATTATGAGTTATGAATTTAAGAAAGCGGTAACAGAGGAGAAATTTAGGCGCAGAGATTCTTAGGTAAACAGATAAGAAGATGACTAATAGTGTTATTATTTAATCCTAAAGAGGCAAAGCAAAGATAAGAAATTAAAGCAGAAAATGGAAGTAGAAGAAAATACAGTCAAAATTATAGCAAACGTCAGAAAATACCTTAGGGTATGAAATAATGGGCTACATTCCATGGTAATTTTGAAATATTAACAGCAATCCTTAGTGCTATTCGGAGACGATTGTAACCTTCAACGGTATTCCGAAAATATCCCGCAGAATGGCAGCTTGACGATCTCTCTCTCTTTCTACCAATGAACAATGAAGGAATGATGACCAAAATGATATTAAGTTAATTCCCTGCTGGCTAGCAGCCAGAGAAGTTGCCATGGTAGCCGATAGGTTCGTCGTCGGTCTGCGAGGGTGTCCGTCATCCAACGCAGAGCACGAAACACGCAGAACATAGTAATATTCTCCGTAATTTATAGACTAAGCGAAATACCGTAATAATAAAAATATTTCACATGAAGGGACGTTTCACCTAAGTCTACAGAGTTTACAGAAAGTCAATAGCGTATCACTCTGTAAACCCCAGTCTATTCCGTGATTCTTAAATCATGTGTACGTCAAAACCTGCTCCTTTATGAGTGTACTCTAAATACGAAGTTTGGTCGAGACCTATCTTGCAGTTTCGTCGTGATGGTGAAACAGACAAACAGACGCGAAAGCTAAAAACCACTGATACGGTCTTAAGTTGACCTAAAAATAATAAATATCTGAAAAACTGGCAAAATACACAAAATTACAACTTCATTTATACAGATATTTGAACTATTTTTGTACGGTATTTGATGATATTTCTAACAATATTTATCTCTGTCCTACCCACACAAACAGAGGAGATATTTCTCTGAGCTCCGTCGATAAAGCTCTCCCACAGGACCATTTATAAAGTTGGGATAAACGCTCACCAGTTCCTCGTTGTCTTTCATTTGTTTTATAGCCAGATCATTTCCTGAGTTGCTTTTGTTTTTTTATATCTTATTTTTCTTTCAATGCTGGTAACACTGCCACGCCCATTGTCACTTGTTTCTTCTTTTCTTTTCTTATTTTCTCTTTGGAAGTTCTGTCGCAGCTGCTTTCCAAAAGAAAAGTTTAATTGCTTTTCGCTTACGAAGCTTTATTCGCGATCGGATGTGAGTTGCCGGAAAGGAGGAGGGTGTATAGATACTTTATAAAAATACTTGGAATAAGATATTTATTGGACTGAACACTGATATAAAACCTGTTCTATTGTCATAATATCTAATTCAACACAGTGAAGGAACTCATTCTTGAAATCAAGTCACATTTTTTGACGTCTTTAATAAGTTGCGTATTTCTAAATGCAGGGGATTTGATAAAGGTATACAATATCCACTCAGAATAAAGTACATATTTTAGCAATGTGACTCTTACAGATCTTACCTTGTATAACATATACGAGAGATAGATATGTGCGCACCGCTGAGATCCGTGATTCACTCCATACGAGATTTATTCTGGACAAAGCGGAGGCGGGACAGGTTTTTCTCCGGGTGCTCCGGTTTTTCCTGCCATCTTTCATGCCAACAACACTCTTCACTATCATTTCATTTCATCTGTTAGTGATTAATCATTGCCCCAGAGGAGTCTGACAGGCCTCGGCAGCCGGCACAATTCCCATCCTCGCCGCCCGGTCACTGACTGGAAAACAGTTGGTAGGTTTTCATTTTCAGATATGTATGCATTACCGGATCTGGGTACACACCATCCCACCCCAGAAGTAAATGTTATTTTATAAGAAAATATTATGAATCGTCACCAATTTCCTTGCATCACGACTAAAGAGCCACTGCCATTGGCTGAAATGTATTGTATATGACGTCAGTCCCATACTTCAACACAGAAATATTTCATCACTAACTCCGGCACAAAAACCGCCTAAACCAATGGTGATGTTCCGGCTGGACAAATTAAAACTAGGCCGGAAAATATTGACTATAGGATTGATACAGGATTTACCCTTGTTAATGATAATCACCCGTGGATCAGCAGAGGTGAAAGAAGGTTCCGGGATGAATGCGTCTAACTACAAAGTCAAAGTTAATTTAAAATTTGAACAAAGGTTATATTTTCTTGAGACAACAAAATTTAAACAACAACAATGACACAGCAATTTAGAAACAAGACTTAGAAAGATCCAAGACTTCAGAACTTCAACACTTTTGGGCTACAAGCCCCTAGTTTTACACTTTTTGAGCTCCTAGCTCAACTTTACCAAAGCACAAATTTTTTCAAAGGGCAGTAAACCCCTACACTTGCTCCCAATTTTCAATATCAAGCCTCCCAGAGGCATTCTTACAATACTAGAAAGGAGCAGACGAGCTCTCAGTGTTCCCAGCCTACTCAAGGCAACACAATGTGAAAATCTAATAATCACTGACCTTACAAGGCACTACTTACAAATAACCCTCTTATTAGACAGGGGTATCTAATACCCAAACTACGGGGCCTTAGTAAAAAAGAACAGGTTCAATAAACGACCCGAGTACAACAGGAATGGAGTCGGAGATTGAGTTCCACGAAAAATTTACAGACCTATAAGGCACTTGGCCAATGAAACAGGGGCTAATCTCAATCTACTGAGGTAGCGCGGATGGAGATAACTTTAATACATTGCAGAAACAAATGCGGTACCTCAAACCAAGATGAAGGGGAGCTCAAGAGTGTATATCACTCTCTATCCCCGATTACAGTTAAAGATTTATAAAATTCTACATGAGCCGAAATGAGATTTACATTTTAGAAGGTTTGTTACATAGTTAAGGTTTCGAACCTTTCCCTCGGGTTAAACTGCAGAGCTAGCAAGAAATAAAGATGTTAAACGGCCATTACCTTGAACTGCTGCGTGAAGAAAGAGGCGCCTCCCGCTCCCTGCGTGACACACACACTTAGCTTGATGTTGATCAAATGGCCAGGAGGCGTGAAAATCCGCAGTTTATAACCCTCGGGGAAAGTTCGAGACCTTTCATGAATAATCAAGACACACCCACAGAGTTTTTATTGGTTAAAATCAAAAGTTACACTCAAAATCGAAGAAGAAATATGGGATTGGTTGAAAATTAATTACAGAAACTCTTGATTGGCTAAATTCAAAACTGGCGGGAAGAAAAGATAAATATTGCCAACCAAAAGTTGAATGAACAAAATTTAGTAAGGAGAAAACTTATGAATACAAAATTTCTACAAAAGGGTTCCTTCTCTTCGCACCAGGGTGCCTGATCAAAGTTTGTTAGTAGTGACGTCTATGAGAGAATGTTCAAGCTTCTTGATGAATGGAAAACAAAAACAAGTAGACATTCGCACATTTCACAATAACAAATTTTAGTGGTGCCATCTTCAGTGAAAATGTATAAGTTAGTCCAGTTTCAAGGTCACGGTTTCTCCTGTAGAGGAGTTCTTTAAGGCGCAAGATCTAAATGTGCGACGTAGAGGGGTACCTCCCGGTACAACAGAAGACGCTGGAAATGGCCTCATCTGAAGAAATGAAAATCTGCGGTTCCAAAAGTCCTGTGTTCACTTCACTCAGAACTCAACACGCGAAGGTTCGTCTGGACGCTTCAACACCTGCACAACAGTAAATAGTTAAGGATACAGAAGCAGGTCCTTTCTGATAATGTTTCGACGCGAAGATCTCTAAATTCCCCCTTCCCAGATAAACGGCGTTGAGATTTCGTAGGAATTCGTTCGAGGCTTTCCTTCACTCGAGCAATGTTTTATAGTCTTCGAATACTTTTTTCGCATCCGGGAAATAGTGGGTTCGAAACCCACTGTCGGCAGCCCTGAAGACGGTTTTCCGTGTTTTCCCAATTTCACACCAGGCTGTACCTTAATTAAGGCCACGGCCGCTTCCTTCCCATTCCTAGGCCTTTCCTGTCCCATCGTCCCCATAAGACTTATCTGTGTCGGTGCGACGTAAAGCAAATAGCAAACTCTTTTCGGATAGTTACGGTTTTTATTCGCTACAGAGACCATTTCACGCCATGTTGCCACTAAGTTTTGCCTAGCAGACTTTGCTGGAAGTTGCCGTCTTAAACTGTTCCTCACAGGTTTTCCACGAACAGTGCTTCGCATTACACTGACAATGAAGACGCGCTCTTTTATCGTGAGTACCATTTTGTGTTGCATTCAACTGGTCACTCAATAGCAATGACACAGCAACGTACTCGAGTAAGAATATGACAAGCAGATTAGAGCAGATGTAACATGCACTAGTTACGTGAAATGGAAAGTTTAACGCGGTATAGGGTGGCAACTGCATCAAATCAGTCTGTAGACTAGTGACTCAAACAATACCTTTAGATCTATTTGTTTCTATCTTATTACTACATCTTCAGATAGGTTAGATCATATACCGGGTGGTACTGCTGCCCCTATTTTTTCCCGAATATATGCAACCAGCTAGGACGTAAATGCCTCTTAGTCCCATCTTGCGCAACACCTTACAGCAATGTTATGTGCAGTTAACCCGATGTAGACTTCTCCGCACAATGGAAAAATGGTACAAGAGGCAGTAAGTGAGGTCCATCTCAAAAACACTGTACCATTTTATGTAGAGCGGTGTCCAATACTCTACTAATTTTTACGAAATGTTACTATACTGTACAAACCATAAACACGCCTATAGCTGTCGGTAGAGAATTGCGCACCTGATTGGTCCATGAGGCCATTTTCTTTTGATAGAAAGGGCGGTCGTGGTATCATAGAAAACGTGATAGGGTAAGACCAATTACAGACATGTCAATGCACCACCATTTTGTACAGTCTCATCACATCGAAATTGATAGAAACGTGTTTTGCACTGTAGTTTATAATCTGTGGCACGCAAATGCTGTACAGCAGATGTGATAGCTTACGCCATGTAATTACTACCGTTAGAGCGATCAAAAAAGGCATAAAACGGGACCATAAGGCTGTAACTCATCAGTAACTTGTCGAAGCGGGAACTTCCGCTCTCCTCGTGAATACAGAGTTACAAGGATGGCGCTTGTACGCTGCAAATAGCTGCGCGGAATTACGTATGGAAGACGTACCTCGATAGGTTACTTGAAGCAGGAAGGGTTCCAACCATTCTTGAGTCATGCATTTTTTAATGTCATTTCGTATTCGCCTAGGCATCGTTTACGAAGACCTTTCTGAAGTCTCCGATATTCTTCTACGGAAGTTACGAGTATAATAAACAGGTATCATAAATATCGCCACATACGCACCGATTGTGAATACCACCTGAAATATAACGCTGGACTCATTCAACCAAGTAACGCGTAGAAAATGATTGCAACTATCTGGGCGTAAGAGAGACGCGATTCTTTAGTTCACTGTGGTGTTTGCACATTCGAGTTCAGAACTTTTAACATCAACGATCAGTATCGAAGCGATAGCCTAGGTAATTCCATTAGTACAGAGCTACGAGACCAATTCTTTGTCGCCTGCAGTGGCTACATGGCACCAATCGCAGCGAGCATACGATACGTTAGCAGGCATTTAGAGTTCGAATCTAGTTACGAGCTTTTCAATTTTATTTTTATATTATACTTGTAAGGCCATTCGTAATAAATATTTAACGTTCTTAAGTCTCAAAAGTAATTTGCCACCTTTACAAAGAAAGCATACATACGAAAGGAATAATAACATGCGACTTCCATATGGCAAACGACTACAGGGAATGAACATTCTGACCCACCCATTCAACCAAGCAACTGCGCACGTTCGACTCGAAGACCAACTAACAGCGGTCTACACTTCATACGTAGGGCACATGAAACAGCATATCGTAATCCTAGAAGCAACGTGTGAGCACGTACTGTACGGTTAGCACGAAAGCAAACATTATGTATTCACGGGATGATTATGTGGATATGGTACTACTTTATGGAGAAGCAAGGCAAAATGCACGAGAAGCCAGACGCTTGTATTAAGAACGATTTCCTGGACGAAGGCTGCCAACTGCAGATACATTTCGACGTGTTGAAAGACGGTTGTCCGCCTCTGTGGTGTAGTGGTTAGCGTGATTAGCTGCCACCCCCGGAGGTCCGGGTTCGATTCCCGGCTCTGCCACGAAATTTGAAAAGTGGTACGAGGGCTGGAACGGGGTCCACTCAGCCTCGGGAGGTCAACTGAGTAGAGGTGGGTTCGATTCCCACCTCAGCCATCCTGGAAGTGGTTTTCCGTGGTTTCCCACTTCTCCTCCAGGCAAATGCCGGGATGGTACCTAACTTAAGGCCACGGCCGCTTCCTTCCCTCTTCCTTGTTTATCCCTTCCAATCTTCCCTATCCCCCGCAAGGCCCCTGTTCAGCATAGCAGGTGAGGCCGCCTGGGCGAGGTACTGGTCATTCTCCCCAGTTGTATCCCCGACCAAGAGTCTGAAGCTCCAGGACACTGCCCTTGAGGCGGTAGAGGTGGGATCCCTCGCTGAGTCCGAAGGAAAAACCGAACCTAGAGGGTAAACAGATGATGATGACGATGATGATGATGATGATGAAAGACGGTTGCGTGCAACGGGGTCATTTCATACATTACCCCCCGTTCGGGATGCTCCAGTGACGTCTGGAAATAACGACGAAGCTGTTCAAAATGCAATTGCATACAACCCGCACACAAGCTCACGGGCCATAGGAAATGAACTGAACATCAGTCATGTATCTGTACAGCGAATATTGCACCGCCATAAATTCCACCCTTTCCATCAACAGCTGCACCAGGAACTTCACGGAGACGACTTTCCAAAACGGATAGAATTTTCGCAATGGATATTACAAAGAGTGATGAATCCAGATTTCACAACAACGGAACTGTTAATCGTCACAACTTCCATTACTGGAGCGTTGAAAATCCTCACTGGATCAGGGGAGTTCGATTTCAGGTACAATGGGGCGTCAACGTGTGGTGCGGGATACTAGGTGACAAGATAATTGGACCATATTTCTTCGAAGGAAACCTCACGGGACGACGCTATCTAGAGTTTCTTCGTGAGGACCTCCCACTCTTATTGGAGGATGTGCCCCTTATGGCACGGTTACGGATGTGGTTCCAGCAGGATAGAGCTCCCCCACACTGGTCGTTGGCAGTACGGAACCACTTGCATAGGACATATCCTGGACGATGGATTGGACGAGGTGGTCCGGTCACATGGCCGGCTAGATCACCTGACCTTACTCCACTCGACTTTTTCCTCTGGGGTTATTTAAAGGAAAGAGTCTATGAGCAGGAACCTGAGAGCCCGAATCATTTACGGCGGCTCATCACGGAAGCCTGCAGGCAGATTCCACCACATATGTTGCATCAAGCAAGAATGTCTCTCCTCCACCGTGCTCAGATGTGCAATAACGAAGCAGGTGGTCATTTTGAACATTTGCTTCATTAATCGAATGGCCATGCATAAGCCCATCGCACCGCTGTCGGTACAATCTCACTTTATTGCAAATAGCTCTTTTAAGAGCTCCTTAAAAATCAAACATAGCTGAGTACCTGCAATATGAGAACTGATCATGATTTAGATTTGTCGTCAACAACACGACTCTCACGAACATCAACAACGCAATAAAAACATTCGTCGTACACTGGACTCGAACCGCCTACTAACGAAAACCGGTACTCTCCTTTAACTTTTAGCAAGCTCGGCTATCACGGGTTGCTGTTTAGCGCTGTTGTGTTGCTGCTACTTCTGGTCATTCACCAATAATATTCTCTGTACAGGACGTTTCTGCGACACATAATTTGCACGATTCTTTACCATCAATCGGTATTTTATCATTAATGCTGATTTGCTTGACACGAATAAACGAATTATGGAAAGCGTTGTAAGAGCAGACATTGTAGTGAGTAGTCAAGATCAATATTTTTAGGTTCGACTATAATCTGCGGGTTGCATAAAACTGCGTGAATAGGGGCAGCTGTACCACCCGGTATACTGAAGTCATGGCCTCCTCGGTGATTCCATTAATCAATTGTTGTAAAATTTCATTTACCCTCTTTTCCCGCCAAAATTGTTAGTTTCGACTAACAGAAGCGGAACACCAAAAGTATCAAGCTGTTTAATTGAGTTTTCAGGGCTTACTATTGTAAGTGTATATCTTTTCCTAAATATATTTAAAAATGTACCGGGAGGCACACCTCAACTCCGCACATTCAAAAGAAGCGGCTTGAAAAACTCTATCTAGTAAACAACATGTGAAACACCTACGGCATGAAGTTGAGTCATTGACCTGAAGACGTCTCCATGGAAGTATTGAGTAACTGTGTTATTGTGAAGTTGCCTAAACTGACCGGATTTGTTTGCTTTGTGTTTGTTTACTTCAAGAAGTTTGAACATTTCTCCATAGATGTCTTAACAAAAATGGTGGTCATGCACTCTGGTGTAAGACGAAAGAACTTGTGATTTAAAGAAGTTTTGTGTTTCTAGTTTTTCATAACTAAATCAATGTTCGTTTATGTTTGGGTTGGCAACACTTCCTTCTCATCCCGCCAGCTTTTGAATTTGGCCAATTAGAAATTTTTGTAATTATTTTTCAGCCTATCACAGCTTCTTGTTGGTTTTTGGGTGTAACTTTGTATTTGGCCAACAAAAATGAGAGGGTGAGTCCGGATTTACTCCAGAATCATCTCGAACAATCCCCTCGGGTATATAAGCTGAGGCTGTTCTGGCTACCGTGTCTCATTGATCGTCGTCTTTCTGAGTGTGTGTGTGTGTGTGTGTTAAGACAGGAGGCGGGGCGCCTCATTTTTCGGCAGGCAGAACAACAGCCGAGATGATGGCCACCAATATTATATCTTTCTAGCTGTCTCCGCAAACTTATCCGAGGGGAAGGTTCAAATTTCTAACTATGTAGCCAGCCTTTTCTAAAATGTAAATTTTCTTTCGGCTAGTGAAAAAATTTTATAAAGTTTTTAAATCGGGGATATGGAGTGCGTTACCCTCTTGAGTTTCCCTTGCATTTAATTTCAGGTGACTATGATTTTATAACTGTTTCTCTTTTCCATAAAGCAGTAAATTAACCTTCATTCAAGTTACCTCAGCAGCTTGGGATTAGCCGAGAGCCCAATTAGGGTTTTAATTTTCTAGGAGTGCAAGTGTACGCCTCCGTTCATTTTGTGTTCGGGCCACTAATTTAACCTGTTCTTCTTTCCACAAAGGCCCAGTAGTTTGGGTAATCGAGACCCCTGTGTAAACAAAAAAATTCTAAATTTTAAATTGTGCCTAGAGATGCCAGACATTGTAAGGTTTTGTGTAATGTTCCCTTAAGCAGGCTGTAAGAAATTCGTTGGAGAGCATGTAAGCTCTTTTCTAAGTTTACTGTAACATTGAGGGGTGCTTTTGGAAGGCCGTAATTGGTACTGTCGGAGCCAAGTGTTCGTGAACACTGTGTATTGGGAGATATTTGCAAAATTTGTAAATCTGGAGCCTCAAGTTCAAAATTTGTAAATTACCTATTGTTGGGTTTTCAAAATTTTGTATCTCTATTGCGATTTTGAACCTGTTATATTCTTTGTTAAGTTTGAGGTTCTAAAAGAAATATAACCTTTATTTAAAGTTTTAAAATTAATTTTTGATATCGTAGTTAGACCCATTCAACACCAGCCCCTTCTTTCACCACTTTCTGCTCCACGGAATCCCCGGAACAAAAAAAAAAAAAACAAAACAAAAAAAAACAAAAAAAACATCATAACAATTTGCATAGAATATATAAGCTAAGCTCAGTCTGTATCTACTGTACAGATAGTGGTGGTGATTATTGTTTTATGAGGAAGTACAACTAGGCAACCATTCTCTATATAATACTAATCAGAGGGGAAAATGGAAGGGATGCGATATTTCGAAAAAAAGAGGTAGCGGCGAAAGAAGACAAGGGCCACGAAGGGCGTGACAAAGAAAGACTCCCTAGGCCTCGGGAACCTAATAACGTTGGGGTCGGAAAAGAACAAGAGTTCACCAAGGGAGGACGGACAGGATAGATAAAAATGAAGAGACTGGCACAAGTAATTGGAAGCAGTGCCAGGACTCACCTAAGGGACCGCGTGATCGCTAACCCATGCTCCCGAGTTGAGACCTACTGCGGCCCCTTTTAGTCGCCACTTACGACAGGCAGGGGATACCGTGCTTGTCATTCTACCGCCCCCACTCACAAAGTACAGCTATATACTGAATAGTAATATTTAGAAATCGGGTTAAAGTCCCATGACTCAAAAACCTGACTGCTATGATAAATATGATTTCGGATCTGGAATCAGCGCAGTTTCAGTATAGATACTCGAAATTTTACCAGTAGCAGACAAAAAGATGTTGACATAAATATGTTTTAGAGCTGGGGTCATCTGAAAATTCGTGTAACGAAATAGTGTCATGTAACAAAATGTGTGGGGAGACGTTATCTAGCAACCGTGCAGGCTGTGATGTGAAGTACGGATGGATGGTCAGACAATGTTACCTAGCAACCGTGCTGGCTGTGATGTAAGGTATGGATGAATGGACAGACAGTGTTACCTAGCAACTGTCAAAACTATGTTGTAAGATACGAAAGGATGATAAGACAATGTTACCTAGCAACAATGCAGACTCTGATGAAAGGTGTGGATGGATGGCCAGACAGTGTTACCTAGCAGACGTGCAGGCTGTGATGTGAAGTACAAATGGATGGCCAGGCAATGTTACCTAGCAACCGTGCAGACTGTGATGTAAATTATTGATGGATGGCCAGACAATGTTACCTAGCAACCGTGTAGGCTGTGATGTAAGGTGTGGATGGATGGCCAGACAGTGTTATCTAGCAGACGTGCAGGCTGTGATGTGAAGTACAAATTGATGGCCAGGCAATGTTACCTAGCAACTGTGCAGATTGTAATGTAAGGCATTGATGGATGGCCAGACAATATTATCTAGCAACCATGTAGGATGTGATGTGAAGTACAAATTGATGGCCAGGCAATGTTACCTAGCAACCGTGCAGATTGTAATGTAAGGCATTGATGGATGGCCAGACAATATTATCTAGCAACCGTGTAGGCTGTGATGTGAAGTACAAATTGATGGCCAGGCAATGTTACCTAGCAACCATGCAGACTCTGATGAAAGGTGTGGATGGATGGCCAGACAGTGTTACCTAGCAGACGTGCAGGCTGTGATGTGAAGTACAAATGGATGGCCAGACAATGTTACCTAGCAACCGTGCAGATTGTGATGAAAGGTATGGATGGAGGGTCAGACAATGTTACCTAGCAACCGTGCAGGCTATGTCTTATGGCTGACGGTCATCTGATATTAGCAGCCGTTGATGTGTATGCCATCATCGAGAGACAAATTTATGATCATGTTATTTTCGCAAAATGAAAAGGGTTTTTCCTATCTTATTTTTTCACCAGTGTTCGCATTGTCTGTCTTGCCAGGTAGGAATGACGCAATCTGCGTTTCGCTCTGGAGATGAGCTCGCACTAGTATCGAATCATCCTCATGAGTCCATGAAGAATTATTTACATAGAGATTGAGATGAGGTTTTACCAGCATTCTGTGGACACTTCGACAAGTAGCTGATGCGTATCATCGCTTTGGGTTATATTTTATTCACCAACTCCACCAAAATCTCGTCCTCCTCCCAGGACCGAGACCCCTCCGTACTCTTGGTACGCATTGCCTCCGACTAAGCATGAGTACGCGAATGATTGATCATTGCTGTTCATAGAGTCTACCTACCTTGCCCATATCTCACTAAATATATCCAGGGAAAGGCCCAAAAAACTGACAATAAAAGGACGTAAAAATATGATCAAAATTAATTCATAATTCTATTTTGAATTACATGTTTAATAAAGAAATATCAAGTTTAAAAATGCATAATTCTAGTGGTATGCAACATACAGTACAGAAATATATGAGAGGAATTCATCTTTCAGACAGTGTATATTTTTTAGATTAACATAACCTAAGAATGGAATTGCGTGTTTGTTAAAACGAGTACTTGCAGAATTTAGAATGAAGTATTTTTGTCACCTAGAATGAATTCAGTGAAACCGCATCCTGGAGAAAGAAATTGAAATTAGTGTACCTGGAATCATATTTGGTTTACACTATGGTTACAGAAATTGGAATTCGGAAACCTTACCTCAGTTGGCTTTGCAGTGTATCACAATAGTCTTCTCCATATTCTCAGGCGTAAAGGTTCGTCGGTTTTCACACACCACGTCGAGTAACTTGTTTTCATATCAATGGATGTTAAGGATTCATACTTGAAGTAAATGAGATCTTCAAAAATTCTCACCTCGAAATCTTTTCCTGTCATTTTTTACTAAACTTGCACATAATTTGATACCCCTGGTTTTTCAAGCACTAGTTTCACATTTTAATTTTATATTTCTTCTCTTTTCAGATATGGTTCAAATATATGTATTTACTAGAGAAAAGATTATTCAGGGAGTAGTGACAGAGCCCAGTGTTCCGGTGTTTAGCACCCGCTCAGGGTTACGAGAGAAGACTTCGACGGTACCTACAGCGGAGAAGAAGAGCTTCGGAATGGCGTCGGTGGCGGAAGAGGCAGCCCAGTGCTCGGGCACAGTCTAATATAACAGTCGCGAAGCTCTGATGATATTTTTCATCCGATGCGACTACAGCTCTCCAAGCGGCGAGGTAGAGGCAACTTGCTAGCAGACAACAGGGAACGAATTACAACTACAGTCTAAAATGGTCATAACTGCTGAACCATTCATGCAAATAATGTCCTGACAAGGTTATTGTAATCCTTATGAAATAGTGGAGGAGGTCAAACAATTTATTTCGATGAGGAATTCGAGGATAATATCCAAGTATTTATTTAATCTATAGGAATTATTTTTCTTTACCGCGGACTATAATATAAAATCGCTTCTAGAGGGCAACCGGTTCGAAATAGGTATATACTGTACATCACCTGCCTTCGTTCTACTGCACTTCATTACTTTTGTTTTCGACTTATTTATTTTCATCTTGTACTGATGCTGATATCGAAAAGTTTCATGGAGACATCGATGAAGCCCTAAAAATTACCAAAAATTCAGAAATAACCATTTCAATGCAAAAGTGTGAGGACATAATTGGCAATTATGAAACTGAGTCAAGAAATTTGGGAAATCATATTGATTATATTTGATTAAGAAGAGATTCAGGAATTGAATTAAGTCAGTGAGGACTTATGCTGGCGTTGATGTTTGATCGGATCATAATCCATTGGTCGCTAAAATTAAGATGAATTAAAGAAGGCCAATAGAGCTTTTGTCAGTCCAAAATTTGATACTGCTCAACTACAAGTCGCAAACATTAATAAAACAGTACTGAAAGACCTAAGTGAACAGCTATCCAACCAGACTGAAATTCCAAAGACATTGAAACCATTTGGAGTCGGTTCAAAATTACTGTACTGGACAGAGAAAATCGTCATCTAATGCAAGACAAACCAGTTAGAAAAAACACATGGTTCACTGATGAAATCCTTGATTTGATGGACCAACGGAGGATGGTAAAGAACAAGAACTGGGATAAATATAAATAAATCCAGACCAAAATCCGCCAAATGGTTAGAAGGGCAAAAACTGAATGGCTGGGTAAGCAGTAGAATGTGAAACTATGCACGACACTTTTAGCATACCCAGAAACGTTAAAGGATCTGCAGGGTTACATGTTGTTGTTGTTTGAGTCATCAGTCCATAGACTGGTTTGATGCAGCTCTCCATGCCACCCTATCCTGTGCTAATATTTTCATTTCTACGTAACTATTGCATCCTATATCTGCTCTAATCTGCTTGTCATATTCATACCTTGGTCTACCCCTACCGTTCTTACCACCTACACTTCCTTCAAAAACCAACTGAACAAGTCCTGGGTGTCTTAAGATGTGTCCTATCATTCTATCTCTTCTTCTCGTCAAATTTAGCCAAATCGATCTCCTCTCACCAATTCGATTCAGTATCTCTTCATTCGTGATTCGATCTATCCAGCTCACCTTCAGCATTCTTCTGTAACACCACATTTCAAAAGCTTCTATTCCCTTTCTTTCTGAGCTACTTATCGTCCATGTTTCACTTCCATACAATGCCACGCTCCACACGAAAGTCTTCAAAAACATCTTTCTAATTCCGATATCAATGTTTGAAGTGAGCAAATTTCTTTTCTTAAGAAAGCTCTTCCTTGCTTGTGCTAGTCTGCATTTTATGTCCTCCTTACTTCTGCCATCGTTAATTATTTTACTACCCAAGTAACAATATTCATCTACTTCCTTTAAGACTTCGTTTCCTAATCTAATATTTCCTACATCACCTGCCTTCGTTCTACTGCACTTCATTACTTTTGTTTTGGACTTATTTATTTTCATCTTGTACTCCTTACCCAAGACTTCATCCATACCATTCAGCAACTTCTCGAGATCTTCTGCAGTCTCAGATAAAATAACAATATCATCGGCAAATCTCAAGGTTTTGATTTCCTCTCCTTGGACTATGATTCCCTTTCCAAATTTCTCTTTGATTTCCTTTACTGTCTGTTCTATGTAAACATTGAAAAGGAGAGGCGACAAACTGCAGCCTTGCCTCACTCCTTTCTGGATTGCTGCTTCTTTTTCGAAGCCCTCGATTCTTAACACTGCAGACTGATTTTTATACAGATTGTAGATAATTCTTCGTTCTCGGTATCTGATCCCTATCATCTTCAGAATCATAAATAGCTTGGTCTAATCAACATTATCGAATGCTTTTTCTAGATCTACAAATGCCATGTACGTGGGCTTGTCCTTCTTGATTCGATCCTCTAAGATCAGACGTAAAGTCAGGATTGCTTCACGTGTTCCTACATTTCTTCTGAAGCCAAACTGATCTTCTCCCAACTCAGCTTCAACTTGTTTTTCCATTCTTCTGTAAATAATACGCGTTAAAATTTTGCAGGCATGAGATACTAAACTAATGGTGCGGTAGTTTTCACACCTGTCAGCACCGGATTTCTTGGGAATAGGTATAACAACATTCTGCCGAAAATCGGACGGGACTTCTCCTCTCTCATACATCTTGCACACTAAATGAAATAACCTTGCCATGCTGGTTTCTCCTAAGGCAGTCAGTAATTCAGAGGGAATATCATCAATTCCAGGTGACTTGTTCCTATTTAGGTCACTCACAGTTCTGTCAAACTCTGACCTCAAAATTGGGTCTCCCATTTCACCAGCATCAACAGCCTCTTCATGTTCCAGAACGAAATTATTTACATCTTTACCTTGATACAACTGTTGGATATGCTCCTGCCATCTTTTGCTTTGTCTTCTTTCCCTAGAAGTGGCTTTCCATCTGAGCTCTTAATATTCATGCACCTAGATTTCCTTTCTCCAAAGGTTTCCTTGATTTTCCTGTATGCAGCATCTACCTTTCCCAGGACCATAGAGCCTTCGACATCCTTGCACTTCTCCTTCAGCCATTCTTCCTTAGCTACCTTGCACTTTCTATCCACTTGATTCTTTAATCGCCTGTATTCTTTTCTGCCCTCTTCATTTCTAGCATTCTTGTATTTTCGTCGTTCATCAGTCAGGTCTAGTATCTCCTGATTCATCCACTGATTCTTAGTTGATCTTTTCTTCCTTCCTAACATTTCTTCAGCAGCCCTACTGACTTCATTTTTCATGACTCTCCACTCTTCCTCTATAGTGTTTCCTTCAGCCTTTTCATTTAGTCCTTGTGCAACATGTTCCTTGAAACAATCCCTCACACTCTTTTCTTTCAACTTGTCTAGATCCCATCTTTTTGTATTCTTTCCTTTCTTCAATTTCTTCAACTTCAGATGGCATGCTCCTGGGAAAGTTTTGCAATCCAACACCTGGTTTCTGAATCTCTGCCTAATCATAATGAAGTCTATATCTTCCAGTGTCTCCAGGTCTCGTCCACGTATACAGCCGTCGTTTGTGGTGTTTGAACCAAGTATTGGCAAGGACTAAATTATGATCAGTGCAGAATTCAACCAGCCGACTTCCTCTTTCGTTCCTTTGCCCCAATCCAAATTCTCCTACTGTACTACCTTCTCTTCCTTGGCCTACCACTGCATTCCAATCTCCCATCACAATTAGATTCTCATCACCTTTTACATATTGTATTAAATCTTCTATCTCCTCATATATTCTTTCAATTTCTTCATCATCTGCTGAACTAGTAGGCATATAGACCTGCACTATTGTGGTGGGCATTGGTTTGGTGTCTATCTTGAGGACAATAATTCTTTCACTATGCTGGTCGTAGTAGCTTACCCGCTGCACTATTTTCTTATTCATTATTAAACCAACACCTGCATTTCCCCTGTTTGATTTCGTGTTGATAATTCGGTAGTCGCCTGACCAAAAATCCTGTTCTTCCTGCCAACGTACTTCACTTATACCAACTACATCTAACTTTAGCCTATCCATCTCCCTTTTCAGATACTCTAACCTACCACAACGATTCAAACTTCTAACATTCCACGCTCCGACTTGCAGAATGTCAGTATCCATCTTCCTGATGATCGCCCCCTCTCGTGTAGTCCCCACCCGGAAATCCGAATGGGGGACTAGTTTACCTCCGGAATATTTTACCCGGGAGGAAGCCATCATCAGTACATCATTCATACAGAGAGAGCTGCATGTCCTCGGGAGGTAGTTACGGCTGTAGTTTCCCGTTGCTTTCAGCCGTGTAGCAGTATCAACACAGCTAAGCCATGTTGAGTGTTATTACAAGGCCGTATCATTCAATCATCTAGACTGCCGCCCTTGCAACTACCGAAAGGCTGCTACTCCCCTTTCGATGAACCATTCGTTAGTCTGGTCTCTCAACAGATACCCATCCAATATGGTTGCAGCTGCGGCTCGGCTATCTGCATCATTGGGACACGCAAGCCTCCCCACCGCGGCAAGGTCACATGGTTCGCAGGGGAGGCAGGGTTACATACCAGGAGAAAAAAAAAAAGGATTGTTATATAACAATCAAGAGAAGGTCATCATCGAACAGAACAAGAAGAAAAAGTGAAGAGCTGGAAATTGTATGTAACTGATCTTTTCCATGATGATAGGGGACTATGTCCTTCTATATGTGATACACATGAAGGACCGTTAGTAAGTCTAAAGGAAGTAGCGTATGCCTTCAAGAACTGCAAGAACACAAAAACACCTGGCCTGGTTGGTATATCTGTAGAAATATAAAACATTCTTAAAGACCAGTCACTAGATATCCTGATAGAGCTATTCAATCGGGTAAACACTAATGGATCAATCCCTTCTGACTGGTGGACATCAAGTTTCATCCCTGTTCCAAAGAAAACAATAGCTAAATCTTATGGAGATTACCGAATCATAAGCCTAATGAGCCATGTTCTCAAAATGAATACATGGAAAATATACAGCAAATATGAATCCTACACAGGTAGCACTCAGTTTGGTTTCTGTAATGGATTTGGAACCAGAGAGATTTTGGTACAATGATGCAATGATATGTCTGAGGATGTACATGCTTGTTTTATTGATTATGAAAAAGCTTTCGACCATGTGAAACATCGAACATTGCTGGATATCCTACATGATAATGGCGTGGATGGTAGAGATATCAGAATTTTCTGCAACCTGTATTGGAATCAGGTTCACAGCACAAACACCTGTGGTATTGAAATAAATCAAGGAGTGAGGTATGGCTGTATTCTATCTCCATCCCTCTTATATATTTAGTCTGAAAAGTTATTTTCTGACGCATTAGAAGGAAAACAAAAGGCCATCGTTGTTAATGGGATCACAATAAATCTGCGATCTGCGGATGATACTGTTCTGCTTGCACCAAGTGCTCAAGATCTGCAGACATCATATTCCTTCCAGAACTGGTTCCCTTGTCCACGGATGTGCGCCCTATTTTCTAACCTTCCACCCAGTTGTAAACTGTTTCCGGTGACGGCGCATGTTCTCCACAGACTGCCACCAAGTGCTGATGAATTTCTGCAGTGGTCACGCCTTTTTTCATAGGAACCAAGTCGTATAGCCCTGCCTTGCTTTCCAGGTTGTCTGCTCCTACGATGACAGTGTTGTTGTGAAATGGTTATGACGAGTGCATTCGTTGGCACCTATGCGTGTGCTGCTACCTAACGATGGAACAAGAGACTAGTTACCCGTTACTAGTTACTAGTTAAATGTGAACTATACCCGGAAGTACAAAAAATAAAGTGTAAAAGAATATAGTTCGCCCCCCCCCCCCGTACCTATCAGTATAATCAACGCTGTAACGCTCAAATACTTTTGTTCAAGTTGTTTCCAACCACCCTGTATGTTCGAGAATATTTCTGGAAGAGTAGAAATTAACTATGATTCATAAACAGTGATAATATCTTCCCCCTTTCTGATCAGTTTATATTACAAGTAATCAGAACTACAACAGTGTATGGAGTTTCTTCTGAATGGTTATAATACAGCATTTTCTTTATTCTATTCTATTTCTTTGCTATCAGCTGGCTGAAAGAAGAAGTTTGTTCTTGGAGCAGCGAGAACCTTAAATCTGCCTTATCACGATTCATCCTTCCGCTTCTTCTTCTCTGTTTACATCACAAGGTAACCTTATCCTCGTAAAAAGTCGGGAGGAAAGTTTCCTCTGAATAAGTGCAGAAGTAACAAAGTTATTCCAGACAACAGTTTCCTTAAATGTATTCTTGCAGGAATTGAAAGGAAAAGATTGTGATTTGAAGTAAAGTTAACTACTGGATCAAAGTTGAAGAGTCAGTAGATGTCAGCATATTAGTACAAGTTAAGCGTTCATTCTTTTTTTAGTAGTTGTACATTGGAGGCAATGGAAAACATCCATAGCAAAAGGAATTGCTGCGCGGCCCAATCACATGCAGTAGCACTCGTAACTGTTTTGACAACATTTGATAATTTCTCAGTATTCCACATCGCAGCCTGCAACATCACATCCATCAACTATACTCTAACGCCCGTCTTTGATAATATGTCCGTCAGTCATGGCCATCCATCAATATTTCACACCACAGTCTCCAAGACCTGTACTCTAACTTCGCTCTTTGACAATATGTGTCTCAGTTTTGGCCATCCATCAATACTTCACATCACAGCCTGCAAGGTCACATCAATCGTCTGTACTCTAACGCTCCTCTTTGATAATATGTCTCTCAGTTTTGGCCATCCATCAATACTTCAATCACAGCCTGCAAGATCACATCGACCATCTGTACTCTAACGCCCCTCTTTCATGATATGTCTCTCTTATGGCCATCCATAAGTACTTCACATCACAGCCTGCAAGGTCACATCGACAGTACTCTAATGCCCCTCTTTGATAGGCTAATATGTATCTCAGTCATGGTCATCCATCAATACTTCACATCACAGCCAGGTAACATCGCTAATTTCAGAGGGTCCTGAGCCATAAGACATATTTGTGTCAACATTAATTTCTAAAATGTCGCTGCGTGTTTATCCACAATATGTCAGAGAGACTGCTTACCAAATACATAATACAGAATGATATATGTGTTAATTATTTATACAAATATGACTGAATAATCGCTGCAGAGAATATTTTCCACTACCGAGTAAAGGGTTGTCTTATTTATCTCTAAACTACGTACTACGTTCACTACCAACCGATAAATCGCCCCTTGCATCGAACAGAATGGAATGAGCTACGAAGTCTCTGCTGCCGTAACTTTCCACGGTATTTCTACTACAAAATGTAGCCTGAATAATTAAAAAAAATGGAATTCAGAGATAATGAATCATCAAAATGTCAGTGAGATACTTGGATTGTGTGACACAGTTTTCTTATGTGTAGTAGTCCAGGTGAAAGTTTCAAGCGATGTTTGGCTCCATATTTAGCTTACTGTGATACAGTACTTCCTTCTTGATATACACCAGCAAGTATACCTGTGCTTGGCTACGGAATTCTACATTGTATACCGAATTTCAAAATGAAGTCGTGTACACGTTGTGAATACGATTATATTAAATTGTATATTAATATATTTATTTAAAAATATAGGTCCCTTCCATTATACTAGCATTTCATCCAGCGTGAATGAAGTAATTTATTGCCTAAACTGTAGTGCTTTATTCTCCGACTTTACATACCGATTTTCATTAAATTCCGTTCAACCATTTTCTCGTGGCTCGGCATTAATTTGAACTTTGTAGAAATTCATGAATATCTCTGTCATTGTAACTAGTACGGTTAAATAGTTTAAGACATAAACTATCGGAAATTTACTTGTGTATTCTCCCGTCACCGAGAGAACCGAACCTGACGTAAACAAAGAAAAATGAGTATCCGTATGTATCCATCCGCGGTCTAAACGCTGATTGGAGAATCACTGGGCTACTCCGGACACATGGCAGGAACCACGTGGGCAGTCTTGAAACTGTCGTTACTTCGCTTGATTGCGGCGATTACATCAGGATTAGCTCTACATAGACTGTTGCCGGATACCACTGACGTCAACATGTACAGTAGTTGACAGGCAATTGTGATGCGGATTACGGCACAAATTGTACTCACTGTCCGCGAAAAATAAACAACAATAAATGGTAAATGGCATCTCGATATTTAACATATCAGAAAAGAAAGGTAGATTTTAATTTATGGGCGAAACGTATATACGTAATAAATCGATCATAACAGCGCATAAAAGTAAAACTTCACACATTTAATATTCTAATCAAATAAAATTCTAGCGAGGAACTTAGAAGAGGCAATATTAAAACAATAACATGTACAGTACCGGTACTTTACCTAATCAGAATATGAAAAAGGACGAACGCCTTCCAAGTAAGCGCTTCTTCGATTTCCCAGGTGTTCTTACCAATCCTTGGTGCAGTCGTTCGCTGCGCGCGGTATTAATGCTCCACTCCGAAACACAAGTGAACTCGGATGTCAGCTTCGCAAATCCTTTAAAGCTAAAGTCGGGTATTTCTTACAAAATTTATGAAACACATTCAATGCAATTGCCTCCTCACCACTTTTCAAAGGTTTCCCTTTGCGATGCTTAACGAACTCAACTCGGTGATCCACATTAAGAACAAGTAATGTCTCATTCACGCACTGCTTGCTTTCCAAGCTCACAGCTTAACAAAATGGCGGGTCAACCATGAGCGAATGCGTCCCTTATGCTCTTCGATTTGAAATGCTTGTTTATATTAAATAACAAATAGTTTCTCGTATATTTCTCTGACTTAAATTATTTGAGGAATTATATTTCGGACATTGTGCATCTAGGATCGCATTAGCCATGATGTGCCTAACGAACTAGTTTCATGTCTCCGCGTAGGTGTCCCGCGGCAGCACTAACCAATAAACGTTAACCCAAGCACGTGCTTATGTTTACATCACGACTGGTTCTCTCGGTGAAATCTGTATAGTATTTATCGACAGGACCACTAATAATATAGATTTTCTGAGAATTTAATTTTAAACCTTCAATACTACCATTTCACTCAACGCGAATAAAATTATGCGTAGTTTAGATTGCAGCGCCTTGTTCCCCGAGTTTACATACCGATTTTCATAAAATTCTCTTCAGCCATTTTCCCGTGATGCGTGTACATACATACATTACATACGGTACATAAAGAGATGACGGAAATTTAAAAAGTGCATTTCCTTGTTACTATGAACACGAAAAATAAACACCATTATTTTTTAATTCTGAGCAGTCTACAGACGAAACTTATTTTATATAATATAGACGGAACAAAAAGTGCTCTTGTACAGTTATCTTATTGGAACACTGATCATAAAACTACATAGCATGCTCAGCGATAGGACGATTATAAGATACTAGCTGATGTACCCGTGCTTCGCTACGGAATTCTAAATTATATACAGAATTCTAGGTTAGGTAGTGTAAACTTTGTGAGCAAAATTGTTTTAAGTTGCATAGCTCTTAACGTTGCCCTAGAAGCACGACGGGCAAGTCACCAACGTATTTTCTCATATCATGACTGGGTTAGGGAATGTTCATTCTAATGGTAGGCCACCTTGCCTACCGTCAGTCACAATCAGGTTGGGGAGTTTTCATTATAATGGCAGACATTCACTCTCCGCCTGCCTTTATAGATTCTCAGAAAGACTCTCTTAGTGGTTTTCCCAACTGAAATGAACATGGGTCATTACAATGACGTCGGTAGGAATGGCGCGATTAAAAGCAATGCCTTCATATGAAATACTAGATCAAATGAAGAACCACACATTTTTTCACTTTTAACGAACAGTACTATGCTGCCGAACTAACAGTCCAAAGGTACAGAGCTGGAATGACCAAGACACAGACATCCGTGATCCATGAACAATCTTCGTCCTTTGTTTCGGCGGGGGGGGGGGGCGGGGTTGTTCAAATAGTGGACAGTCCCAGGGCAAAAACTATGCCCGTTTACTTATCAGCTTCCTGGGAGTACCCGATGAGTTGGAAAATCTCAATTCACTACACTGGCGGGGGAAAGAACTATCTGACGTGGAGGCAATTTTTCCTCCAAGCCAGAGAAGAAACCACATCTTCGCTGCTAATTTGGAATAAAATAAAAGTGAAGAGGAAGAAGCTTTTCCTAAGAAACGGCTCTTTTCAAGGTTGAATTTTGAGTTATTTAGTGTTATTTAGGCTGTTATACTCGGTACGCAGCAGTAATCCCATCTATCGGAGTTGAATGTCAGCATAAGAGACAAAGAACATTACAACAAACAACGGTCAGTGTAATGTTATTGTTGATCTATGTTACGCGCTTTCGATATTGTAGGCCTTCACATTATTAATTGTCTTCTGGTTCTGAAATACCACTCTTATCATAGTCGGTATGGTAAAACTGAATAAAACATAAACGATCGGAAATTATATTCTCTATAACTTTTGTTATGTAGTACTTTTCCATAGGACCAAGAACATAGATATTTAAAAATTAAATTTTAGGTGCCTTCCCCTAAACTACCAATTCACCCAGGGTGAATAACATTGTTTATAGCTTAAACTGTAGTTTCTTATTCCCCAACTCTATATACCGATTTTCATTAAATTCTGTTTACCCACTTTGTCGGGGCTCGGCGTTGATGTGGACTTAGCAACAAAAATCCAAATTCATGAATATCTCTGTTATCATAGCCGGTACGGTAAAAATGCATAAGACGTAAATGATCAGAAATTTAATTCTACATAACTAAAGTTATGTAGTATTTATCGATATGATCACTAATAATATAAATATTTGAGAATTGAATTTTAGGGCTTCCCCTAAACTACCATTTCACTCAGCGTGAATAAAATAATTTATAGCCTAGATTGTAGCGGCTCACCCCCCGACTCTACATACCGGTTTTTATTAAATTCTCTTCAGCCGTTCTCTCGTGATGCGTGTACAGACAGACAGACAGACAGACAGACAGACAGACAGACAGACAGACAGACAGACAGACAGACAGACAAACAGACAGACAGACAGACAGACAGACAGACAGACAGACAGACAGACAGACAGACAGACAGACAGACAGACAGACAGACAGACAGAGATTACGGAAAAATAAAAAGTGCATTTCCTTGTTACTGTGGACATGATCGATACAGAAATACCATTCTTTTCAAATTCTGAGCAATGTACAGACAAAACTCTTATTTTATATATATAGATTGAAAGATATTTGTATTTTTCCATATTTTAAATTTCTTCGTATTTTCCCAAGTCTGATCACGTACCACCACGAGTGTACGTACCAATGTTCCATAATCACTGCCCTGACCTATACGATTTTATTCGAAAAATTTGCTTCGATCCTTCTATTGGCTACGTCAGGTTCTGTGCAACATTTTTGAATGATCGTGTATATCGACATCACCGCTGACAAGGAACACGAATGTGTGTTTGCTTTACAGAGGTTGAGAAAGTCATTAACTTCTGTTGATAAACATGCAGGGCGTTCAATTTACGAAGAGAAGAGGCACTAATGGATCGCTTAATGCACATCGTAACTTAAGATATCACAGCGAGCTCTTGTTTCAAACCTCCTGCCATTGAACATTGGGTCTGGATTAAAATATTATGACGGTGAGGAAGGAATTCACTTCCCTCTTAATTACCGTTAAGAAAATATTTGTCGTAATACACTGACTGCATTAAGAAATTCACAGGGTGAAGTTCACATGTGCGAATATACCGCGTGTAAGGAAATTTTACTTCCTAGCTCGCCATGCTGAGTACTTCGAAACCCCTGCTTCTTAGGGATTTTTTAGTCGCATACTTTAATCTTTATGCGATTTCATTTTCTTTTTTCTTCGAGTAAGAAACCAATTCCTCTTAATTTGTTCCTCACAATAAATAAATTACAAGATTGTGAGAAAATGCAAAATGACCTAATAATGTTGTGAGATGAACAGTAGACAATGGTATAATGATCAACGGGATTAAAGTCGGATTGTGAGTTGCACAAATCGGTAAAATCCTCTCAGTTTTAATTACCGCATTGATGGCGTTAAAGCTCCCTTTAGGGATCATTGTAAGTATAATATATTGAAAGATATTCATTGGAATAATCACATAAATGGGATTTTTAAATAAAGGGTACAGATCTATGCACATGGTTACGAATGTATTTAAGGGTTGTAGTAAGGATGTAAAGGAGGGGACATATACGTCTGTAGAATATGGTTCCAGTGCATGGGACCCTCACCAGGATGACTTGATTCAAGTCCTGAAAGAAATCAAAAGTAAAGCAGCTCGATTTGTTCTGGGTGATTTCCAACAAAAGAGTATCATTACAAGAATGTTGCAAAGTTTGTGCTGGGAAGACATGGCAGAAAGGAGACGAGCTGCTCGACTAGGTGGAATGTTTCAAGCTGCTAGTGGAGAGACGGCGTGGAATGACATTAGTAGAGGAATAATTTTGAGTGGTGTTTTTAAAGGTAGGAAAGATCACAATATGAAGATAAAGTTGGAAGTCAAGAGGATAAATTGGGGCAAATATTCATTTATAGGAAGAGAAGTTAGGGATAGGAATAACTTACCAAGGGAGATATTCAATAAATTTCTGATGTTTTTACAAACATTTAAGAAAAGTCTAGGAAAACAACCTGTGTGACTACCCTAAATGGAGATCACTAGTGACTGATTGAGGACACCATTTTTTGTCCGCAATTAAACTGGCAGTGTTCAGCACGGTACAGCACGGGCTGTAGTAACCGTAAGAGTCTGAAATTTCCTAGATACGCTAACTAAACAATGCACTCGCGAATTATCCCACAAAACTTATTAGTTCCAAGTATTGTCACCAGACGAAACTACTGGGGTTGCAGAAAAAGGCAGGAAAGATCAAACAGATGGTAACGTGGTTCTGGCACGTGTATTAGGATTTATGGTTACGAACACTGTTCGCTATGGCGTCCCAACTTAGCAACATGCATATCGGGTGATGTTAGAGCGACATGTCTTTGAATGCTAGCCATTAAATCAGGGGAACACCGGATATGTCACTGATAGACACGATTTAATATCCCCACCATCAAAAGTCACATGGATTTATATTGAAGGTGACGCATCTGGAAAATGCCAAGAGATGATGTCGTTACCGAAAGTTTCTCGCAGCAAATCTTTCACCTGGTGAGCGACATGTGGTGTTGCCCCATCTTGCGTGAAAATTACGGTGTGGACACAGTTCCGTTCTTGCGAAGCTGGACTTTCATGTTGAACAAAGAGGTCCATCAATGCACACATAACAGACTCCTTAAAGTAAAACGGACCAAGAATGAAGGAGCTTTAGAAACCACTCCAAACAGTCACGTAAGCTGGATGCGATGGCTGTCCCTGCAACAACCAAGGAGCTGACACAACGCAACTCCACCGGAAGAACATTCTGACGTCAGAGTTACGGAAACTTGCAAGTTCTGACCGCTTGCAGCGCCATATTTTCTACTGGTGGCAAGACTTGCAACTAATAACGTTTGTGGGGAAAATTTGTGAGCGCATTGCTTATTTATCAAGAATGTCTACGGAATTTCAGACTCCTACGACCATTACAGTCCGTGCTGTACCGCGCTGAACACCGACACGCGGTATGGAGTTTGTACGAGTTTCAGTTTTGATTTCCTATTAATATGGAATTGTGGTTTCCAAAAGGGCGCATCAATTGTGGTCCAGTGTTTGTTAGGACAATTGTTGTTGTTTTTATGTTTTCCTAGTAACATGTTCCGAGAACTTTTGTGGACACACATACCATTATGGAAGAAATGGGCGTTAGTCAAGAAGACGTTCAAAACAGGAACCATTTCCAACAATAGTTTCGGATTTCAGAGTCTTCCGAGGAGAAGTAGAAAATAAGTCTTCAAAAGTGCTCTATTTGGAGAAAAGAAAGGAAGAGATAAGGTGGTGGTGGTGGTGGTGGTGGTGGTGGTGGTGGTGAGTAATGTTTTAAGCGGAAGAAAAACTAGCCAACCGTCTTCTATAAAATATTAATCAGAGAAAGAATGAAGAGAACCGACACTTTGAAAATGAAGGTATCGGCCAAAGAAAGACAAGGGCCACGAAGGGCGTGCAAATGAAAGACCACCTAGGCCTCGAGTGCTCCAATACCATCAGGATCGGAAAAGAACAAGAGTTGACCAAGAGAGATCGGGTAGGATAGAAGAGCCTGACACAAGTAAGTGGAATCAATGCCAGGACTCATATATGGGCTGCGTGATTGCCAACCCATGCTCCCAAGTTCAGAGCTCATGAGGCCCCTTTTAGTTGCCTCCTACAAAAGGCAGGGATACAGTGGGTGTCCGCCCCCACCCACAGGGGAAAGAAGGAGATAAGCCAATGAATAAATCTATATTGGCAGAAGATCAAAACCAGTGGAGGGAAAAAATGATCCAGAATACCGTAGTTGTTACTCCGTGGGCCATAGTGGCCAAAATCGAACAGAAGAGGGAGAAGAATAAGCATGGGATACCCACACCCTCAGAGTTTTATGTACCTTAAGGATAAAAATACATCTTTTGCCCTAAAATATGTACAAGTAAACAGCGGCGTACACGGAATTTCGCCAAGTGGGAGGATGGTGTTTATTTTTAAGACTGGATTTTCATATGCAATTTACAGGTAATTTGATTGTTTCTCATTATTATTATGGAGTGATATGGCCGTGCGTGTTTAACGCGCTATGGCTATGGGCCAACCTATGCTTTTGGGGACGCGTGGGTTCTAGCCCCACCGTCGGCTGTCCTGAGAATGATGCCGGTACAGTTCCTATTCATACGCTACAGCTGATTCCTTCAACTTCCTTACCCAGTTTCATTCACCATCAGTTATTTCATTTCATCTTCATTAGCTCCCCAACTGAGGTTGGCGTCAGGAAGGATACCCGGCGCTAAAACATACCAAATAAATTTATCTCACAGACATGTAATAATAGTAGTCCTACTATCATTATCATTATTAGGTTGTTATTATTCCTGCTCACAGATTCCACTTTAAATGTAAAAAAATTAACGAAGATATGCGATCAATATTTTTAAAGTTTTGCCCTCTGTGGGTGGAGGTGGTGGAACGGTGACTAACTAATTGCTGCAGTCGGTGAATGACAACCTGTTAACGAGAGAACGTTGCGACGGGAACTGCATGCAATGAACATTTGGAGTCGGTCACCTTACAAGATGCCATTGCTCATAAAGCTGCGGGTCGTCAATGGACTAGAAATAATCTGACTGGCAGAACGTAATGTCCCCTAAAGAATCACGTTTTTGCCTGTATTCCAGTGACACATATCATCGAGTGTACCGAACGCAAAATGATGCATTTCATCCTGGATCTGTCCAAAGGTCAGTTTAAAGCCAAAGTTGTGTCTGTGATGTTTTGGGGGTGTTTATCGTATGATGTATTGGGTCCGCTCACTGAGGTGACAACTGACATGAATCAGCTTGTTTATTTAAACATTCCGGATGATCAGCTGTTGCTTTCAGTCAACATTTGCATGATGAGTATGCTATTGATGCCCCTATTTTTCAGGATCACAAGACGCATATGTGACTGATTTTATGAAGACTACCCTATTTTAATACATCTCGATTGGCCTCCAAAATCACCTGACTTGAATCTCATTGAAAATCTGTGGGATATGTTGGAACAGTGGGTAAAACGCCGACGTCAGCATACCCCGCAATTCGGTGGAATTGCGCGATCAAATTCTCAGCGAGTGGCTTAACCTGGATGCGATGAAAGTGTACAAAATTGTAAACTGACTTCCTAACCGAATCCAGGCGGTTATCAAATCCAGAGGCAGAATTTTCGTCAGGGGTGACCTTTTTTGTCCGGTGAACTTGAATTGTATATTTTTTATCTTTCGATTAAGAAAGAGAGGTTTAAATGCTCAAGGGGGTAACCCCAGTAGCCCCTGCTCCTACACTTCTCGTACGCCACTGTAAGTGAATTTACACTAAATGATTAATGGTTATTTTCCTTGAAGAATGCGAACTCTACGCACAAGATCACATCTCGAGATTAGACATATGATAAAAGAAACTATGTCATTTCTCCCTCACAGTAGAGCGTCATTGTGTGTTCCTCGCGACGTGGCTCACAGTGAAAACAAAAGACTGCGCTGGGTAATGAAGGGTGCCACTGGGAGTTGTAAAGGATTCGAGGGAAGAGGGACTAAACAATGACTTTGTCTCTCATTGTCTCTCTTATGACATCTCTTGCGGATTTTAATTCTGAATCACTAAAATGGTTTCTTATTCAATGAATTATCAAAATGATACGAACAGAAACGCAGGGTATCTCTAATAAAAAGAAATGAAATGGCATCTGATTTCCTTTCCAAATGATATCAAGTCTTGAGTGCTGGCTAACTTTTATTTAATTTGTTCACTGTTCAATAGGCATTTCCGCCCACTTAGAAAACATTTCTTATTTATAATGTTATAAATAACACACAATAAAAATCAAATTATGAAAACTAATACTATACCGGTACTTATGAACTAAGTGTATGTTTAAAGTTAATATTTTAACATGTCGTAAAATATACAAATATTTAAGTAAATCTAACGACTAAAACTATTGATGGTACACAAGTATGGTACTCTATTTAATTCACGTCTTATCTTTGTGTGAGCTCCCTTCTGACTGACATTAGGAATACACTCCCCTCATCAAACATGTCATCGTTTGGAATTTTATGCTTTTTAAAGGTGAGTCGGTCGTACTTACTTACTCATGTCATATATAAGGAAACACAGAGGTCTAATCACTACGTAACAAAACATTGTTTATGTTCACGTCTTTGTATTTATTGTATAAAACCAACGTGCTGAATGCGAATATGCCGTTAGTTTTTTTAAATGTCGATATTTTTTGATATTTTAACGGTTCGTGAAAATTGTGAATTTACCACTTTTCCTGGCAGTCGTAGTCAACATCCAGACGTTGTAAATTGCCAGCAGAAGCGTTTTGTTATGTTTGTGGATCTAAACGAGTGAAACATAAAATTGTTCCCGGTACGAAGTTCTGTGAGGCGTACCGCGCTTATTTCAGCGTGCATGGTCGAGACCAACATGTTTCATGGGCTCCCCACATCACTTGTGGCAGCTGTCGGTCTACTTTAGAGGGTTGGCTACGTGAAACAAGAAAATGTATGCCATTTTCAATTCCCCGAATATGGCGAGAGCCTACAAATCATCACGACCACTGTTACTATTGTATGGTGGATATTACACATTACAAAAGTACAAAGAGCAGGCCTAGCATACTCTCATCTATAGTGAAGAGCTGCCAGTTCCATCACCACCAAAACATAATACACGTGAAAAGGACTTAGAGACCAATTCAAGTGATGACAGCACAGCTCTTTACTCAGCCGAAATTGGATGACCTTTTTAGGGAGTTGCAACTAACTAAATCAAAGGCTGAACTTCTTGCATCCCCTCTGAAGCAATGTAACTTGCTCGATAAATCCTGTATAATAACAAAATATATGCTAAGGCATGAGGATTTTGCATGATTCTACCAAATGTACGGAACTCTTCGCTTTGTAATGATGGTTTGCTTGAGTACATTAAGATTCCTCATGAACCAGATCAATGGCGTCTATTTATAGGTAGTTGAAGTCTCAAAGCTGTCCTACTGCACAATGGGAACAAGTTTCCTTTCATACCAGTAGCTCATTCCGCACAACCTAAGCAGACGTGTGAAAATATGAAGCTGCTCTTGGAAAAACTAAGTTACGGATGTTACAAATGCGATATTTGTGGTGATTTTAAGATTTTGGGATTTCTTCTGGGGCTTCAAGGTGGCTACACCAACTATTTCTGCTTCCTCTGCCTGTGGGACAGCAGAGCGGATGGTCAGCATCACACCAGGAAAGAATGGCCAGCAAGAAAAGAACTCGTTCCAGGTGCACACGACGTGATAAATGAGCCCCTTGTGTCCAGGTAGAAGGTTCTGCTACCGCCACTCCTGTCAAACTTGGACTTGCTAAACAATTCATAGAAGGTTTAGATAGCAACAGTGAGGCTCTGGGCCTCATAAGACAAATGCTCCCCAAGTTATCTGAAGAAAATGTAAAAAAGCGGAATTTTCACCGGACCTCAGATTCGTGTGATGTTACAATCAAAAGAACTTGTAGATGCAATGATTCTTGATGAAGGAAATGCTTGGGATGCTTTTAGAATGGTAGTGCAACAGTTCTTGAGAAACAATAGAAGTGAGAATTTCATGAAACTGATAGAGAATTTCATACATAGTTATCATGTACTTGGATAGAATGTCGGTGAAAATGCACAGTTTGTTTTCTAATATTGATTTCTTTAGGCAAAATTTAGGAGCTGTATGTATGTGAAGAATACGCTGAACGCTTTCGCCAAGACATTCACTGCATGGAAAGAAGGTATCAGGGACGTTGGGACTGTGCTATGATGGGAGACTGTGTGTGGGGTATAGTACGAACAGAGGGGACAGAAGATCATAAGAGGAAAAGCCGTTCTAACGTACATTTTTGAATGTCACCATTATTGGGTGAAGATTCAGTTTAATTCAATATTTTTGCACTTATTCCCACCAATTCTTGAGGTACTGTATTGTAGATTTCTTCTATAAGACTCTAAGCAAGCAGAATTAGTCGCTTTTAAGAAAATTGAAACATTCATTATTATATCCAAAATATTGACACTTCAGAAAAACTACGTATATATTCATAATCAGCATCACCTAATTAAGGAATAAATGCACAAAAAATAAGATAAACAAAAACCTCGTAAAATTTTGTTACGTAGTTGCGGAACCTTAATATTGATCATAACAGGGATATCTATGTCCATCTATAACCTGCAGTTCAAGCAAAGTACATATAAAAGTGTATTTTTAATGTTAAAGCAAGGAATTTTAGTAAGGTGTCTGGGTACTTCGTTGTATAATAACCTCGATATAGTAGTTAGACATATGAGCAGTGGAAGTGCTAGCAGCCGTCCTATCCGTACTCCATTAGCTCGTGTTTTTTTGCGATTCCTGTACTTTCTTGTCCATTCAGCTATACTCATATATCTCGAGACACCCGTTTGTGGTAAATTGTTCTGTCTAATTTTTAAAGAAGATATTTAGGTATATTTTCGCTAACTACTTTCATTTCATTTCGTCAAAAAATTCTTATATTTTATTTAAATTTTTCAGCAATGAATGCTAAATCAATTGATAGCATATTTGCAGTAAAGCATCATATTATATATCGTGTACAAGAAACCTGTCGGTTTGCTTCTGCTGAACGCATATTGGATGTTTGAAAAAAATTCTACTACACTAACAAGTATAGCCTACACTACGTACATACTGTAATTTTATACACCAGTCTGAAAAGGATTGAGATCCCATGAGTTCCATATTACTTGGAGTCAGATCTGTTCTACTGTCGAGCATTATATTACAATACATTGAAAATGATCTCTCACTATCAGCATTACTGACAGATTCATAAAGCCTCACTCCAGCTTGCATAAAATGCCCATATACTGAATTCTGGGAAAGAAGAATGGTAGTCGCCTGCTCTACATGAAATACCAACTAGATCTCTAAACATTGTGTATGGTTCAAAATATTCTGATGTCGAAACTTCTCGTAGAATAGGATTTTTTTAATAAGATGAGAGATTTCATCATTTTCTAAATCACATTTTATCATACTTCTTACATGGAAAAGTAACTTCACATAATTTCATTGCGTTTTGAGCCAAATTTGTAAAATTTCGCAAAAAATTCGCGATTTCGCTCTTTGCGAAAAAAGGTTATACTCTTTGCCTGAGTTTCCTGATCCACTCTATCTGTCTGAATACGTATTATAAACTTCTACTTTGGAGCCTAGGTGTCGACTATGGCGGGGCAAAGCGTTTTCCGCGCCACTCCCCTCAAAAATGATCTTAGTGGGGCAGAGTTTCCTCTTTCCCCCAAAAAATTCCCCTCCTAGATGTAAAGTACCTTTTCATTGAAACATGGAGCTCGGCATATACACAAGGAGGCTGCTAATGCGGTAAATCAGGACAAGGTGGCAGATTACTTTTTATCATGAACTGAGATTAGAAAGCGGACATTCATTCAGAGAACTATATTTCATAATGGAGACTGTTAAGGCTGTGCATCTAGTGGTAGAGCTTTCCACATTTCATGACATGAAATTAACAATATACAGTAATAAGATATTTATTCTGAAAATATATTTGTGAAGCACATTCTACCTTTTCTGTTTACTTTTGGTTAGTTTTTAAAACTCGGTATATACGAGGAGTACCCAAAAATAACCGGAATAACATTGCTGTGGGCGAAGCCACGGCCGACTTGATGCGTCGCTCTAGCTAGCGACTGGATCCCTCGCTGCACTCCTTATACCGGCCCAAGCCCAGCTTAAAGCTGTCATTGGAAAGTTTCACCATAATGCCGTATGGAGCGCTGGCCTCCTACTCACTGACAGGAAGATGTTTACCGCAAATTGCCGCATTTCTAGTTTTATTGATATTGTTTTGCTGTCGTAAATGTTGGCAATGTGTTCGCAATAAGGTGCTTGTTGGCTTGATATTGAGAGCTGATAGTTATGCGCTAGTGAGTTTATTTTGTTATTGTGATGTGTGGTGACTACACTTTTTAAATTGTGCTTACAAATCTTGGAATTTGTGACATTATTGTGTGCCTTTTTGTACTTCGAGCAGAAATTTTTGCAAAGGAGAACAAATGTAATAAGTGGTTCAAAGTGATTTCTCGTTGTAACTACGTTCTAAACAAGAATTTTCATTTATACGCTAAATCTTTCTTTAATGGTGTAGTGATTTACTTTTCTTTAACTGTGTTTGCTGTGTACCTTTTTGTATTTCGAACAGGAAAGAAAGAGCAAAGGGACACTATCATTTCACGAATTCTCTGTAGACCAGGACAAAACTACGGAGTGGCTCAAAGCAGTCAGCACTTTCATCTTAGTTTTCTGTTTCTATTTCGGGTATTTGTCTTCTTTCTTAATCTGCTTACCTCTTCAGGGTTGGCTTTTCCCTCGAATTCAGCGAGGGATCGCACCTCTACCACCTCAAGGGTAGTGTCCTGGAACGTGAGACTTCGGGTCAGGGGATACAACTGGGAAGGATGACCAGTACCTCGCCCAGGCGGCCACAACTGCTATGCTGAACAGGGGCATTTGGGTTAGGAATGGGAATATTGGAAGGGATAGACAAGGAAGAGGGAAGGAAGCGGCCGTGGACGTAAGTTAGGTACTACACCCGTCCTTCCGTGGGTGTTGAGGGTTCGTAGGTTTCGTAAATAAGCCTCGGCCAGAGTCAACGGTGATATACAGGATTCCACCCAGGGCATGGACATTCGATGAGTATCGATGCAGTTCTACTGACATTTAACGCAGGGCCCTTATTATCGTAACAAATCATTGTTCAACTGACTATGCAAGGATAAAATATATCTCATTTGAATTTAAAAAAAATCAAAATAGTTTCTTGGAAGGATCTTCCGATTTAATGAAATCATAATAACTAAATTAATAACAATAATATTTACACCGCAGCGTGGTTAGATAATAATCAAATGAAATTAAAAATCAAATTCTAATATCATACCGACTCGTTGGCTGAATGGTCAGCGTACTGGCCTTCGGTCCAGAGAGTCCCGGGTTCGATTCCCGGTTGGGTCGAGATTTTAACCTTAATTGGTTAATTCCAATGGCCCGGGGGCTGGGTGTTTGTGCTGTCCCCAACATCCCTGCAACTCACACACCACACACAACACTATCCTCCACCACAATAACACGCAGTTACCTACACATGGCAGATGCCGCCCACCCTCATCGGAGGGTCTGCCTTACAAGGGCTGCACTCGGCTAGAAATAGCCACACGAAATTATTATAATAATGAACCATCATTAAAAATTTAAATTTAAATTGAAAATTCTACCTTGATGAAATTAAACAGGTTTAGTGTCGTTCATGTAATTATTTCATTATTATTAATTGTCCGCCGGTTATAAAATAAAATAATAATCTCAAATGTCTCATTTATTTTTTTCCTTCATCTATCCAAGATTTCATCTTTCAATGCCCTGTCATCCTATTGTTTTTCTCATAAATCGCCTAAGTGCTAATCAATTTGAGTTTCCTAATAATGACCTGTTATCAGCTTGACCATCCTTAAATAAGCTATCGTACTGTATTAAAAGACACTATAATTGGATTTAGCAATAACTCAGTCCAATAAGAACAGCGTGTCCCAGGAATTCACGTTCGCCGCCTGAAAAAGAATGCACAATACCTAGCTGATACTACCGTAATCAACAAAATCTAGAAATGATTAACGGTATCTGATCACGCTGGAACAGTCCTCCTGAAAGAAAGTCATGAAGGTCTACTATCTACAAAGATTCATGCTACAAGCAACTACACAAAGAACACAACTTACACTACACCAGGTGATAATAATTTGCTTAATATGACACTCTACTACATCCATATTATGATGTGTAAAGTTGAAGACCTCTTGTCAATGATCATTCGTTCAAAATATTCGGTATCCGTACCACATCATGCCGCAAAATAATGTCTCGATGATCGTATGCCAATCTCCACTCATAACCTTCGGACATGTTACACAACAAAATTAATGACAACCTTACTGTTTGCCTATCTCGGATTCTCTCACTTTGTACGATGAACGCTTAAATCTACTTCTCAATCCTAAGTTCATGAAAACCTTCGAAAATTACTCATGACGCTTCCATAATACCTATTCCCAACGAACCATTTACTATAATAACTTCATTCATCATTTAGACACTTTATCGACGACCATTCACCATACTTCAAGCGCACCATACTTATCCCACGAAAATACACAAGCATCTGTCCGAAGAATATTCCTTTCATTATAAGACATAGCACAATCTCACGAAATATTCTCAACTGTATAATGTACGCACATGATATTATCACACAAGAAGACCTTCTTAAGATAGGCATTAAATCACATCACCTCACGAAAGTATTATTGCAGTGCTAGTATGATTCAAATTATGAAGACAACGCCTCATCACATTCACAGTAATCATAAAGAATTCCGGGTAACTCACGACAAAAATGCGTATTCTATGAGCTGAATCCCGCATAGGACAAATGATCTCAGTACCTTCATATCGAACTTAATTGTAATCACGAGTATCACTGGGCACTTACGACGATCGCATTAGGTTACTCAAACTGTTTCAATTAATATCACTTCATTATGAAATGAAATAAAATCTGCTCTACCACTATGCGTCTACAGATAGATGGTATGTCAATCAATCAATCAATCAATCAATCAATCAATCAATCAATCAATCAATCAATCAATCAATCAATCAATCAATCAATCAATCAATCAATCAATCAATCAATCAATCAATCAATCAATCAATCAATCAATCAATCAATCAATCAATCAATCAATCAATCAATCAATCAATCAATCAATCAATCAATCAATCAATCAATCAATCAATCAATCAATCAATCAATCAATCAATCAATCAATCAATCAATCAATCAATCAATCAATCAATCAATCAATCAATCAATCAATCAATCAATCAATCAATACTGATCTGGATTTAGGGCAGTCGCCCAGGTGGCAGATTCCCTATCTGTTGCTTTCCTAGCCCTTTCCTAAATGATTTCAAAGAAATTGGAAATTTATTGAACATCTTCCTTGCTAAGTTATTCCAATCCCTAACTCCCCTTCCTATAAATGAATATTTGCCCCAGTTTGTCCTCTTGAATTCCAACTTTATCTTCATATTGTGATCTTTCCTACTTTTATAAACGCCATTCAAACTTATTCGTCTACTAATGTCATTCCACGCCATCTCTCCGCTGACAGTTCGGAACATACCACTTAGTCGAGCAGCTCTTCTTCTTTCTCTCAATTCTTCCCAACCCAAACATTGCAACATGTTTTGTAACGCTACTCTTTTGTCGGAAATCACCCAGAACAAATCGAGCTGCTTTTCTTTGGATTTTTTCCAGTTCTTGAATCAGGTAATTCTGGTGAGGGTCCCATACACTGGAACCATATTCTAGTTGGAGTCTTACCAGAGACTTATATGCACTCTCCTTTATATCCTTACTACAACCCCTAAACACCCTCATAACCCTGTGCAGAGATCTGTACCCTTTA